>NC_059105.1:28005000-28305000 GCF_020740685.1 Jaculus jaculus
ATCTGGAATTCACTACATAGTCTTGGGTTGGTCTCAAAATTCCTGCAATCTTCCTACGTCTGCATCCCAAGTGCTGGACATAAAGGTGTGTGTCTTCATGCCTGGCTAGAAGTTTTAAAATTACTTCAGAAATTTCTTGAGATTTTAATAATTTTCAGTGGTCTTATTAAGACTGAAAATAAAATAAAATTCCATATCTAACAGGAAGAGTAGGAGTTTCTCTTATTTTCTTTAGCTTTCACATGAATTTAAACATTCAAAATTGATGTATGCTAGTTACTAGAAGTTGCAATATTACTATTTTTCCTATAAAGACTACTCTGCCTACAAATGAACAAGAACTTCCACACAGGTGGTGGAGATATGACTTGATACACAAATTCTGGGAAACAGTATAAGTTTCCTTAGAAAACGGTAAATAGAACTGACATTATTTCATGGTAAGTTTCTGTAATTTACTATTGAGTTTTATTTTGGTGTGACCAAATACCTGACAAGAAGTGACTTGAGTGGGAAATATTTATGTTGGCTCACACTTTGTGGGTGCAGAACACTGAGGCAGGGAAGACGGTAGGAGCATGTATCAGTTACTTTCCCATTGCTGGGACAAAGTACCTAACTAGAAATGACTTAAAGGAAGGAGTTTATTTTTTATTTACAATTTGAGAAAGTACAAAATCCATCCTAAGTGGGCCAGACGTGGAAGGAACAGGAAACCAGTGTCATGTGATCACATCTGCATGGAGGAATTAGAGTGTGGGAGAATAACAATGGTACTGAACTATAATCCAGTCCCACCTCCAGTGACATACTTAATCCAGCAATGCTCCACCTTCTAAAAGTTTAATAACTTCTCTGATCAGTGCCATCAACTGGGGATTAAGTATTCAAACACATGAGTTTAAGAGAGACATTTTCGACTCAAAATACCCAATAATGTGAGATTGTTTGCTTGCATTTCAGAATAGCTGGAGGTAGATAGGAGACAAAAAGTGCTGGGTGGTGCATATCTCTCCTGCTAGACTCTTTCTCCAGAAGATTCAACAGATTTGCAAAACAGTACCAGTTGGTTTGTGGGGACCAAGTGTTCAAACACATGTCTGTAAGGGAGATTTCATATCTAAACCACTGTAACAAAGCTCAAAAGAAATGAAATAAAAATGCTCAAAGGACACTTGCAGCCGGGTGTGGTGGCACATGCCTTTAATCCCAGCACTTGGGAGGCAGAGGTAGGAGGATCACCATGAGTTCGAGGCCACCTTGAGAATACAGAGTGAATTCCAGGTCAGCCTGGGGTAGAGTGAGACCCTACTTCAGAGAACCAAAAAAAAAAAAAAAAAAAACACACTTGCAATCCCATGTTTATTTGTAAAACTGCTCATAATAGCATGGTATAGAATGAACATAAATGCATTTCAAAAAATAAATCAACAAAGTATGTCAGATGTTCGTAATGGAATGCTGTTCATCCATAAAATTATGTACTCTTGCCACTAGTATAACAAGTATGGACCTCAAAAACATTATCTTAAAATAAACCAGAGATAGAAAAACAAATATCACATAACCTCAACCTTAAGTGAAATCTAAAAGAGTTAATTTCATATAATTTGAGAGCAGATTAATGGATACTAAACACTGAGGAGGAGAATAAGGAGAAAGAGGAAGAGCTTTAAATAGCACGTATCATGCTATTATTTCATAAGAAGAACAAGTTAAATGTTTTATCCTTCAGCAGATATGAGAAGGTTAATCGTTCTGCATTGTATAATCTCAAAATATGAGAGGAATTGGAATATGATTTCTACAAAGAAATGTTAAGAGATTAAGAGATGGGTATGTTAATGAACTCTTGTTTATCACCTAGTATATAAAAGAATCTAAACAACACCTTGTAAATCACAATCACACAACAGTATTTCACATAAATAAAAAAATTAAAAATAACAATATAAAGAATGTAGGATATATAACCTTCCTTACAAGAATATTATATGTTATAAATAACTTTTTCACCAGATAATGGAAGTAGTTTTGCATTGGAGAACAAGGCTGTATTATGACTAGAAATGAGATGAGGAAGTTGTAGCTGCTATCACTATTTTCAATACTCATCTGAATAAATCAGAGAAAAGATGAGGAGAGTTAATTGCATGTATTTCTTCATTGACCAGGCCAACTTAAAGTTGGTTTCTCAAGTGTCAGTCTTTTAAAATATGCTGTACACCCCAGCTTCTGTGGGTTGTTGAAGATATATACTGTGTTTCTTTAACATAGAATTCAATAATTTTCAATTTTGATTTAAGTATCTAATTTGATTTTATCAACTAATTACCAATGAAGTAATTTATACTGCTAACTACTACTGATATTTGTAGTTTTTGACATGTTGAAGTCTAATTTTGCCTTTAAAATAGCTTTTAAAAACCTACATTTGCCAAAGTTGAATTATTTAACACCTAGGGTGCAATTCTAATAGCATAATTTATGAAGGAAGCACACTGACTTTTTAGATAGGGGCTATGATTCACCATCATTTGCAAGAGTTGTGCAGTATTGATTCAGTTACTTACCAGTTAATTATATTCAAAGTGATTGTAAAACAGATTACATGCAGTAGTGCAGTTCCCAAAATACATACCATTGTGGACTGCTGTGAAATATTATATGTGGATGAGAAAGTATTTAAAAATTACTGTCCACTATGGCCTTTGTTAGTTATAAAGTTCTATTTACCTGTCTTCATAAATTTGAATGTCAATATCATTGACTACTTTTGTTTTTCTCAATATGAGGTTGGGGAAAAAATGTAGCAAATGAATTAGCACCCTCCTGCTAAGCAAGGTTTGTGGAATAGGGTCCCAACATGGACAGAATAGAATATTTATGAGAAAGGAATTAATCTTACCTGCTAAGCACCAGCAGTTTTATGTACTTATGAGTTTGTTGTCATAAATCATATTAGCATGCAAGATTTTTTATAAGTAGTGAACATTGTTAAATTTTCTTTTAATTCAGTAAAAACTTTAGAATACAAAAACGTGTAAATTAAATATAACCTACAGTGAAGGAACTCACTTGAGAAAGCAATTCTTCATTTTAAGTAAATTCTCTTTGTTAACAAGTTCACACACACACACACACACACACACACACACATATAAAATCTCCTGGCCTAAACACATAGTTGACCTCGAATTGGATAAATATTTCCTGTATGATTTTGTAATATGTGGTACCAATTTAAATAATACATTCTACATGTAGGTATAAAGCATGTATTATATAAGAAAAATTAATATTTAAATCCAAGATAAATAATATATACTTGACTTGAACTTAGTTTCTTTAATAAATATGATTCCTTGCATGCCACTCTTCCTCCCGTTATCTCTTCTGCCTCTCCTCATCAGTTTTATTTTAGTAAAGTGGATGACTTAGTCTGTTCAAATAAATGTAATGCTATTCCTACTTTTCTCCATTTTTATTTCATTTTTCAATAATGGCACGATTCTTTTTCTCTATGACTCTTATTACTTCAGTGTTCCCCTTAACATCTACAAATTAGGAAGCAAACAGTGAAATTTTGCTAACACAGCATTTAATTCTAATTTCAAGTAACATATTTAAACATTCTTATTTTTTACTTTATTTTCCATTGCTCATGTATTCAAAATCAATGACTCTTTATAGCATCCATCTTTAAGTTAACCTAATTTGATTGTTTCATCACCTGGTTGTTGGGAGTCAGAGTGATATATTGGAAAATAAACAAAACTCCTCCAAATCAAATCATTTCCTGAGAATGTTACTGTAGGATGGACTTGTCCTCTCAATCTATGGTGCTTGCAGATTGTATTCAGTTGTCCTTACCTTTCCCTTGCTGGAGCAAACACTCAACTGGAAACAGATTATGGAACGAAAGTGTTCATTAAAGACGCTTGAGGAAGCTCCAACGTTGAGGGAGAACCTGGCTCACTTGATGAGTCCACAGCACAGAGGCATAAGCAACACGCAGAGCACAAATAGCCACAGCTCAAACTGGCTGTAAATATACGAAGTGGGCCTGGAATCAAGATCTGTCTCCACTGACACACCCCTTATTTCAGGGCTCTGCTTGCTGAAAACTAAGCAAGAAGCTTAATCAAAGACACCTGTCTCCTGCAAACATACATTTACATTCAAACCACCACATTCCAACCCCAGACCCCACAGACTCATGATCATCTCACAATGCAACTTGCACTTAGTCTAAGTTCAAAGGTCCACATGGTTTTTAACCAAATTTATCATTGTTCAAAATTCTAAAGTTTAATATGAAAAGTTTTATACTGTCAACTGTGAGCCCTGTAAATCAAAACATATTACATAGTTCCAACACATAATGGCAGAGTAAATATTTATGTTTCAAAAAGGCATAACAAGGAGAGATTGGACCCATGCAAGATCAATAACCAGCAGGCAGACATCAAACATCATCAGTTCCAATCCCAGCATCTATAAGTAGAGTTTTCCATTTCTGCCCTTCCAGCTGGGCTGCTCAAAGCCCAATACAAACTCAATGTTGAGCAATGAGGTCTCCATGGCAGCCATTCCACAGTCCAGAACATCCTTGGGTCTGTACTACAAACCATGGTTAATCTTCATAGCTCTATACAATGGCCTCACTTGGTCCCCATGTGGGGATTTCAACTCTACTTGACATTGCTGCATATTTGTCCCCTGGAACTGGTTTATCTTTAAAGCTCCATGCAATGATCTTACTTGGTATCCATATAGAGATTTCAACCCTCCTTCCTATAAATTCATTTCAGCAGCTCCTTGAACTTGCTTATCTTCATGGCATACTTCCTTGCATTTTTCATACTTCCAAAACTAGTACCAGGCCAGCAGCATAGTCAAATTTGTAAATCAAGGTGTTAATAAATCCTGACCTTGAAGAGAATAATATTCTTTCACCAGTCTTTTTAAAGCCACTTCCTTTAAAATAATTTGCATTCTTACTAGCTTGAACCTTCCTTGGTTCACACTTAAGGCAGATCTCTTCAATTGTTCCAATGCAAAATGAATTGCTCTCCTTTAAATGGTGGTAATCTCCCTTAACAATTATAGCTTAAATAAACTAAAAGTCTCTATGCCTGTAACTCCAGACTTGTTAGATTTTTTTCTCTGTAATAAACTGTATACATTTCATATTGTTATCATCTACACTTCTGCCAAGCACACCAGTCCATTACTTTTACATCAACTTGCTCAAATTTTCATGGCCAAAAATTCTTAACTCGTCTTTCTGCCAATTACTTAGACCCAACATAGTTCTGCCCTTCCCCTTTGAAACTTCATAAGCCAAGTCTTCATAGTCCACAATTCTCTCTGTATTTAGTATTTTAAAACTCTCACCAGAATAGTCCTTCGAGGTCTGCTTATAACACTGCAAGGCTTCTATAGTCCAAAGTACCAAATCCTTCCACATGCCTTCTAGAAACACATTCCAAAAATCCAAAACTCACATGGTCAGATTCATTTGCAGCAATAACCCACTCCTGGTACCATTTTTTTTTTTAGTGCAGTTACCTTTTCATTACTGGGACAAACACCTGACCAGAAGTAGCTTATGGAACAAAACGGTTTATTTCATTCTTTGATGTCCATATATATAAATATATATATAAAATATATTATATCTAATATATATATTACATATATACATATATACATATATATTAATACATATTATGTATTATATATAGTATTACATATATATATATATATATATATATATATATATATATATATATATATGCAGATAATTACTATGCTTATGTCTTAGCTGACCTTTGTTAGGGTGTAAATTTATGTGAGTAACATACAATTTATATATGTATATCTATAAATATATGCACACAAATACATGATTTGGTATAGAAAATATTATTATCCATAGCATTATAATTTCCTTCACATAAAATTATTGACTAGTTTATAAGTAATTTTTGAGTCTGCAACTTGTGTTAAAGCACGTGATAAATGATTTCATGTGATTTATCAGCTGTATTTATAGAGTTACAGAGGTGGAGTTACTTTATGTTAATATGATTGGGATTCTATGTCTATGTATCATATGCACTTCTAACACGAAGATAATATTGTTCCTTAACTTCTGTATTTCTGTAAGTCTGCCAGGGAGTTTCAAAGGTTATCATCCAAAGTGTACAAGTAAAGGTTAGAGAACTTGCAGTTGCCCTCAATCCTTCCTCTTCCTCTAGGTTTTCTCTCCTGCCTTTGTTCCCACTTCACTAGGAAGCACTGGACTGTAGCTAATGCACTCAAGCACCCACACTCGTGCCAATCCCTGGAAAGCTAAGCAAGAAGGAACCAAGCATAAAAAGCGGAGCAACTTATTTTTCTAGGCATATTCAGTGGCTTCTAATAAGGCACACTAACATTTCTTTCATTCTCTGGGTGCTCACATCATTGCTGGTCTACATACTTTAGAAAAAATGAAGTATATTTTCAGAATAAGGAATTGAATTGTATGTTTGATGATATTTTATTTCATCATAGGGGATTTTATGCTGTTTTCCTCAGGTAATATAAAAATTACCTCTTAGACTGCAGAACACAAGTGCTCTCAAAATTATTTCCAATTTATGTTGTGCAAATTGAGAAGCTCAAGATGAGCTTGGAAGTGCTCTAGGAATACAGAAAAAGGTAAGTTTTGTAACTGGTGGAATTATTTGTGTCTTGGCTTTATTAAGTCCAAATACCAGGACTGACAATATGATAAACTGTCATCTGTACCTTAAACTCTCACCCTTGCCTTTCATTTGCAAATGAGCAAGCAAGTGGTCTGTTTTTAACACATGGACCATTAACCAGCTTCTTCTATTTGCATAGTAATGATAGTGAACCAATGGTGATTTACTGCTCTGACTTGTATCATAAATAACAGATCATTTATGCTGCTAATTATACTCATTTCCATATCAATAATGCATTCTGGGCTGGGTTGGACTATGGTATTAGAGAGTGAAATTGGATGACAAATTGATTCCTTACTAAAATGGTGTAAAACAGGTATTTATTATTATAGGAGCATACTATTAAGTAATATAGATAAATGGAAAAGACATTTTTACAACATAGCCTATAAGTTGAGTCAGCAAAAGTATAGATTTACCAGAAACAAGCTATCCCTTGGGTTAGCCCGAGTGTAGAACATGTGTTCATGACTGTTGATATCTGTTAGCGCTGCTTGACTACAGTATGGCCAACCTAGGCCTCTGACCCACATTCACTTTGTGGGTGGGCCAGCCAGCTTTTCATTCTACTGTGTAATTCTGACTGCACTCTCAATGTGCAATAGTTACTTTTGAAATGTAGGTTTTACTTCAAAAGAACTCATTGTGTGAAAGTGTGGATATACTAAAAATGCATTATTGCTGTAGCAAAACCATCAAAGTTCAGAGATGGTTTGTAAATCTGTGGTTATACATATACACACACATGCACACATGCACACACACACACACACACACACCCACACACACACACACGAGGAGGGAGAGAGAGGTAGGCAACAAAACGAGGGGATGGAATAGAAAGTGAAAGATGAAGGGAGACAAAGAAAATAGAAGATATACTTACTTGTCTTTTTAAAGATATATAGGAGAGGGCTAGAGAGATGGTTTAGAGGTTAAGGTGATTGCTGGTAAAGCCAAAGGACTCAGGTTTGATTCCCAAGTACCCACATAAGCCAGATGCACAAGGTGGCACATGTGTCTGCAATTTGTTTGCTGTAGCTAGAGGCCCTGGTTTGACCATTCTCTCTCGCTCCCTCCATCTGCCTCTCCCTTTTAAATAAATAAGTAAAAATGAAATAATTTTAAAAGTTTAAAAGCATGTAGAGATATAGATAATGATTGAGATATTTTTGAAAAAAAATTTAAATATTCAGCTTTTGAATTTTAGTCAAAAGAAATAACTTGGATACATGATAATAGGTATAGAAGTAACTAATGTATATGATTTATAATCCCAGTATTTATAGCAGTTACTTAAATATATATTAGAAATAAAATACACTTAAATAACCAAATAAATCTAAAATGGTGGTGGTGGCGGTGGTGTGTGAGTGTGTGTACTTGGCTGTCTCAGAATGTGCTTGTTGAGAGCAGAGAACCTTGGGCTTTCTTGCTCAGGGAGACACATTGCCTGGTAAGCACATTGCAGACTATGCTAGCGCCATAACTCCTGAAATTGTGTTTTGAAGTTTGTTTCAAGTGTTCTATGAAGACTTACACTATAGTCAAACTTAAAAGTCAGAGAACAATGACAGTTTATTTCCAATGTAGTTAGACTCTAAAATAGCTTGTAAAGAAGCTTTGGATAGTGAGAAATGAGGAAGGAAATGAAAATCTCAGGTTGTAATTTGTTATCAGAAGATATTTCTGAAGACAAATTGTTCAAATGTGACCATTGATTCAAAAGAATACTTGATGATTATAATTGAACTGAGGAGTTAATAATTCACATGATTAGGTGACATGTCCTTTAGATCAAGAATTTGATTGTTAAAGCATTTACTGGAGAGGGACAAAGATACAAGAAATACATAAGGTTGCATCTTCTCTCAAATTATAGTTAAAGTGGTAGATGACAGACAGTATAACATGACATTGGGAAAAAAAGAAACAGGGACAATTATTTTAAGACTGTTATTAATCGATAGAACAATGCGTACATTGTGACAAAATAAAGAAACATCTCATATAACCAAGAAATGGAAGGAGAGGCACAGTGAATTTCAAGTAAATACCTTTTCTCATTCTTCTTTAAATAAATATTATTTTTATTCTGTAATCAAGATGACCATACTGCAATTATGAATGTATTAAATATAATTACATTTTTAGGAATATTTTTGATGTTATTGTTTAAATGCTACAGTTTAAATGGTTACAATGACCTTATTATTTTTGGATAATATCATTTTAATGATATGCTAAATTATATTAATTTTGGACATATATATATATACATAGATATACACAAACACACACACATATACATAATCTATTTTAATGCTACAAAGTTATTTTAGTATGGAAAAATATGTGTCAAAAGTTTACTAAAAATTGAGTATTTTAAACCTGAAAATAGTTAATGAACTTATTGTACCATAAGAACATATATACCATACATACACACACACATTTCTTTTGGATTTTTGAGACAAGGTCTTATGTAGCTCTGGCTCAAGCCAGCATTAACCTACATGTATTGTTTAGAATGATCTTCACATTGTGATTGTGTTGCCTAAATTATTCTTGAGCTCATATTATGAGTAAATATTTTTAATAAATTTTAAAAGAAAACTATGAAAAATGTGATGGCATCTTTAAAATGTCATGTATATATATATAAGATCAATTTGGATATTTTTGTAAAACATATCTATTTCATGCATACAATATTAACATAAGATATGACTTACATCATTACTCTTATGTATGTTACAATCAAAATTAATGTGGGTCATAGTTTCTGTTACAAGCAATCAGTAAATTGAAGAACCACCTTTCTACTCATGTTTTTCATTCAGAAGATAAGTAAAAGGCTTTTGTATTTGATTTTTAGATATAAGTATATTAAATATTTGTAGATTTATAGAACTATATTTTATATTTTCCAACTTTCCATATGCAAATCCATAAAGCTACTTCTGTCTCATAACTTTAATAAGGTATAGGTGAGACACAGCTATTAGTAGAGGGCAAATCATTGTTGCCATCACAAATTAACTTAGTTTATGTCACACTGCTTGATCATACTTAGTATATATTCCAGGTTAGTGGAAAGTCCATGTTGAAAATGGTATGCTTTAGTCTTAAATAGCCTTGAAAATTTGTTCCCTTCTAATCAAGAGGAAAAAAAAAAATGTGGCCTTTAGACACGTAGGGAGATTATTCTCATTCCTTTCTGATGAACTCGGTTCAGCTTCAGCGAGAATGCCTCAAAGAGGAGCCAACAGAAAAGGCACAGAATTCTATGTGTTCTCGATGCTCCCTCCTGTGAGTGAGCATCTCACACAACAAATACTTCCTTAAGAAATATTTATTTCATGACTAATCAGGCAACAGGCTTGAAAGTAAAATAAAGATTATCCCTTTGGTTCTAATAGCTAATTAGACACTGGATTACAGGATGGCTGGATGTATAAAAGGTCTGCATTAGCCCTAAAAAGATTCTCACACCAAACTGAATTTCAATATGAGAGATACTGAACGATGTCTGATAACTATGAGGAAAAGTGAATTGAATTAAATCATAATTAACAATGATGGTGTCTAATAAAATCCAATACTTTATTTTTAATACACATTTTACTTATTTATTGATTTATGAGACAGAGGGGGAGAAAGAAAGAAAGAGGCATCTAGAGAGAGAGAATGGACACAGCTGGGCCTCTAGCCACTGCAAACAAACTCCAGACACCTTTGGCACCTTGTGCATCTGGCTTTATGTGGTTACTGATAAATCAAGTCTGGATCCTTAGGCCTTGCAGCCAAGCTCATTAACTGCTGTGCCATCTCTCTAGCCCAGAACTCTTTCTTTTCTAAGAGAGAAAGCTAAAGAAAAAGTCCATGAGGATATTTACCATATTTTTCTATTCCTATAGCATGATAATATCTATTGTTTCTATAATCTATCATCTATTTTGTGATTCTTTCAAAAGTTAAGAAAGCAAATGTTGTAGAATTCACCCTTATTTTATGACAATATCATACATAAAATAACAGCTTCAACCAAAAGTGGTTACTTATATATAATGAATAGAATACTCACCAGTTGGCAAACTAGACATTGACAATGAGGAGACCAGATAACATAAGAAACAGTGTGAGCCAGTGAAGGTTGTGCACTTGTTGACTAAATCTGTGAAGGTAGTTTATTATGAAGGAGAGCTTGCCATATGAAAACCTATGATTGCCAGTGTGAATATAAAAAGGTTTTTCACAAGGGACACCACAGAATACAAACTATCAACTTTGAATTTTATTAGTTTTTTAAAAAAATATTTTATTTTATTTATTTGGGAGAGAAAGAGAGAGAGACTGGGGGAGACAGAGAGGGAGAGAGATAAAGGGTGCTCCAGGGCCTCTAGCCACTGCAAAATCGAGATGCATGTGCCACCTTGTGTATCTTGCTTATGTGGGTACTGGGGTATTGAACTTAGGTCCTTAAGCTTCATAGGCAAGTGTCTTAACCCCTAAGCCATCTCTACTGCCTGGATTTTATTCTTTTAAGGAGATTATTTAATTCAGCAAGCTCTTCCTGACATAGGGAAAACAGTGTTATAAGAATCATTTTAATATGTTGATACAATTTCATTGAATTTCTTTGAAATAAAAAATCTTAATTCAGATCATTTGGTTAGTGAATTTTACTTATGCTCTTAAATTATTTTTCTTTCTGATTAGAGTCTGAAATGCATCTTCATAAACTACAGACAAATGTCATCAATTCTTAGAGCATCTAAAAACTACTTGATTTAGGAATCTGAACCCCAGCACAAAATCTCTACATGTAAAGGAATCTAAGTGATTCCTAAAAACAAACAAAACAAATCTTATCAATACAGTTATTACTTGCATCCATTTCTCTGTTATTATTTTATCTTATTTTATTAATTTATTTATTTGAGAAAGAGAGACAGAGAGAGAGAGAGAATTGGCATGTCAGGGCCACCAGGTACTACAAATGAACTCCAGATTCATGCCCCCCTACTCCTGTGCATCTCACTTACTTGGGTCCTGGAGAATTGACCTGGGATCCTTTGGCTATGCAGGCAGATGCTTTAACTGCTAAGCCATCTCTCCAGCCCCATTTCTCTATTATTGCAGCAAACATTTATTGACTCAGGCACATTGCTTTGTGCTACTCATAGAAGATTCTTGTTGTTATGACGTTTTTTCACATACCTGTACTGAGAGTCCTTGATGAAGTAACAATGAGCTTGCACATCATGTGATGGAGGTCTGGGTGCTGCATTACCATCCATGCATTCTCTAACATTTGAAAGATGACTGGCTACCAAGGCTTGAGGAAGACCTCACACATAATAAGAATGCTCCTTTCATGAAAGCATAGGCAGGAGCTTCTTAGGAGAAAATGTTTAAAATGAACTTGGAAAGCCCTGTGTGAAAAGACAAAGGGCTCTGTGGCTATGATTCAACATATTGACTTATTGATATCGAAATCTCAGGTAGATTCCTTTCTCCCGTGCAAGAGCATCCGACATAAGACCAACATCGTTTCAAAGGAGTTGAAATAAGTATATGTGAACTGTGGGACAAAAAAAAAAAAAAGGTATATTCGTAGGATTTCCACTATTGGTAGGTGGAAGAGCTATCCTGATCTTCATTGTGGCTGGGGATATATTGCCATTCCAGTGCATATACTGTCATATATACATCACTTGTATAAAATACAAGTTTCTAATGCAATAAATGAAACTATGAAAGATTGAATTCATTCTTGAAGCAGTTGCTAAAAATACATTAGTGTAGGAACAGATGTTATTGACAGTTTGTGGGTTCATATACACTGAACATTTTCAGAATCCTCTTGTTGAATAACATATATAATATTTACTAATGTGGATTTGGGTATGAAAGTTTTAAAATGAAAACTTGTGCCACATACATCTACTTAGATATCAAAGGAATGCATGAATATCAGACATTCTTAAAACATTTACATAAAGCTGAGCAGATATTTCAAGCTTAAAATACAATCTATAATATAATTTTGTTACTTTGTTTTTACAATGAATTTGTTTTTAGTGTAACATAATATATTTAAAAATATATTTGAGCAAATGGTGTAAACTAGTATTTGGCTTTTAAATATAAATTATAATAAGTCTTTTTTATTACAAAAATGTGTTATTTTTATTTTATGTAAAAGTCCTTTTAAATAATATTGTTATCAGATATGTGATATGCAAAAAATTTCTCACGTTTTGTGTTTTTTTTATTAAGAACATACTTTTTATTGATACAACATGTGTTGTTACCATCTCTTCTATTTTTAACAGAAAGATAGGTTCTCAATAAAAGATGTCAAAAAATCATAGATATAAATCATATTTTATAATGTATTAGTCATATAATAGAACATGAATTGAATTTTAAATATGGGTATATTAAGATATTCAAGCATATTAAACATAAAATATAAAGAAATTAGTATATGTATATATATGTATTCTAAACAATAACTTCACAAATTATTAAATAAAATATTGTGAAAAGAATAAATCGGTCAATTAAATGATTACATTAATATAATTGAAATCTTGAAAATGTGATATATTACAATCAACTATAAGAAAACAGAAATATAGCTATAGATATTTATATGTGTATTTTTATATATTTGAGAATACATATGTGTAGTCCATATATATCTACATGTATTTGTACATATTATACACACTACATATGTATATACATATATACATGCACACACACACACAAACACACATACACACACGTATAGTTAGAATGGTTTAGTGTGTGTGAACTCACATACTCAGATACTCAGTACAGTGCAGCTCCATTGCTTGGGAATGTAGGCCAAGTCACATTCAGTTCTTGCTACGCTTGGTATCTAAAGCAGTTAATAAATATCATGGCATTGAGTATTACCTACAGACTCACTGAAAAGTCACATTATCTGTCTGCCCTTAAAGACATAGTAATTTGAAAGGTTTTTTTCAACAGTTTTTTATACAGCTGTTGAAGACACTGAAGAATGATCTTTGATATTTCCTTAACTAAAAGCTTAAGAAATCCAAAACTTTGGGACTGTATACATGGAAATCAATAACTACTGCTTGAAAAATAGTCAGAATATATGATATCTCACTTCTCTTTCTTGCAGGAATGAACATATATTTCACATTTTCTTATTGCAATCAAGTCCAGAATTTAATAAACTTAAGTAGGGTAAAATGAATGTTGGAAGATTATATTATGGGTTTAATTAAAAGTTAGTACACTTCAGACGCACCAATTGTCCAGATAATTCTTCCCTTACTTTGAAATCTTTTATTAGTTTGTTTCTATGAAGGTTTTACATATACATGTTTTGAAGACTGAAATGACTACAATAGTTAATGATTAGTTAAGGGAATTAGTTAAGGGAAGCATAATTAATACTGCAAATATGTCATATATTCTTGAGTATACTCAAAAATAGTATTTTATTCTTCTATTTCTTGTATTTTAATGCTTCAATAATAAAAAGAGGATAGGGGCTTCTTTTCTGGCTCAAAATAATATTTTATTTACACAAGGCTTTGTTATTTAATTATTTATTTTAGTTTTTCAAGGTAGGGTCTTGCTCTAGCCCAGGATAACCTGGAATTCACTATACAGTCTCAGGGTGGACTTGAACTCATGACGATCATCCTACCTTTGCCTCCCGAGTGCTGGAATTATAGGCGTGCACCACCACACCTAGCCTCTGAACAAGGTGTCATTAAGCAAAAGGAAAACAGTTGTTTCTTTTATTTTCATTACAGAGGAAGTAGAGTTTTCCCACCCAGCTGGCCAGGTAAGAATGTCCAGCTCTAGCTTGGCCTTGCTCTTTAGAAAATGAAATGCTTACGATGAGATCCCTTCTGTGGTCTCAGAGAGGCCTTTGCAGCATGCGATTCTCTAGCATCTCCGTGCACTAGACAGCTCTGCACCAGGTTCTGTGCCTGTCATCTGCTGAGGAACTTCTGTAGAGCTTCACACATCATTTGAGCCTTTACTGAATGAGATGGCTTTATATTCTTGAAGACTTCATCAAAATGTGTATGACTAATCTTCAGCTCACTTTGTCCACTTCCATTTTTTTATCTTTTTCTTCAAGTGTATAATTGCAGCCGAGTTAATTTTATTTTTAACAAAGACAGACTATATCAATGGAAAAATTCCTGTGACACTAATGTGAACATTTTAGAGTTCGCTGATGGAGAATACTTTGACTATTCTAAATAATACCTTCTAAGATATTTTAATTGGCACATTTCGACATAGTATTGTAACTGATAAATACAAAGAAAATGTTAAGTGAATGAAATCGAATAGATATTAAAAGTAAATAGATTTTATAAGTTAAGTGCTTACATATTAATACTATTTATATTTATACTTTAGAATAATATGGTGGGGATTTGTCAACGTTCTTTCTTCAGAGGAAAGATGTCTTAGTGTGTTTACACTGTGTATGTGAAAACACTGCAAGCTGACTGGCTACATCACCATTCTGAGGGCTGCCAAGTCCCAGGCACAGGTATGGGCAGATTTACCTCACTGTGACTGTCCTCAGTCCCGCTTACATGAGCTTGACTGTCTTCTTGAGGTATAACATGGCCGGGAGAGGAAGCTCTTATGCCTTTGTCTTCTTCTAAACCCACAAATCTCATCATGGAACTGTGTACTCATGACTTCATCCAAATCTAATTACTTCAAGTCCCCACCTAATAATATGGCTACAATGGGGCCTAAAGCTCAGGAGAGTCCTAATTTAAATTTAAGTATATTCAATTTTACTTTTGTGTCATTAAAACAAAACCTTCCCCAGGAATAGTACATTATCATCAGTGGTCACTCCATGAATCAGATAACTTCATTGGTTGTCAGATTTCCAAGATGCAGGTCAGGGGAGCAATTGTTTTCATTGAGAAATATTAAACTGAACATACCTTAGGTATAGGCCTACCAAAGTTCATAGTTACATTCAGGTTTTCATTACTGGCTGTTTCTGTGTCCAACTCTACTGAGTTTTAATGTTCTTAACTTAAGGCACTTCAGTAAGTGAAAAAGTAGAAAATCTAGATTTTTTTTTTTCCTTTGAAGAAACTGATGTTGCTGTATGTGCTACTCATAGTTATGACTAAAATTTACAATACTTCAACTGGAAATGTATTAGGTAGACCACCTCAAAGGAACTTTCAACTTAGTTTACAAGTATATAATTACAAAAACAGGAAACTCCATTTCTTTTATATACATATTTTATTTTCTTTTTTTCTTTTTTTTGTTTTTTTTTATAAATAAATAAAAATAAAATTTATTTATAAATAAATAAAAATAAAATTTATTTATAAATAAATAAAAATAAAAAAAGAAAAAAAAGAAAAAAAATATAAAAAATATATATATATACATATTTTAAATTTTTTTGTTCATTTTTATATATTTATTTGAGAGCCAGAGAGAGAAAGACAGAGAAAGAGAGAGAGAGAGAGAGAGAGAGAAAGAGAATGGGCACGCCAGGGCCTCCAGCCACTGCAAAAGAACTCCAGAAGCGTGTGCCTCCTTGTGCATGTGGCTAACATGGGTCCTGGGGAATCGAGCCTCGAACTGGGGCCCTTAGGCTTCACAGGCAAGTGCTTAACTGCTAAGCCATCTCTCCAGTCTGGCAATCCCATTTCTTGATCGACCTTAAGTGCTAATTTTTGAGAACTAGTTTTAAATATTAAACCTTTTCATCCCCTCTTGTTTAGTACATTTTTCCTGAGGTGTATATTCTCCATTGGAAAACACTATATGATAGTATCTTATCATGTGGGTTTGGATGAAAGGAAGGAAGCAGAAATCATCCTCATTTACCAAAAAAAAAAAAAAAAAAAAAAAAGTTAAATGTTCTGAAATTAAAGGTCTGAATACGCTGATTTTATCTTGTGGATTAGTCAAGCTTTGAAGCACTAAAGGGGTAAATGGAAAGCAAATTAGTCATTGTTCCTGAGGTGTGCCAGTAAACTTCAGAGGTGTCATTTCCTTGCCCAGTTTCTGTAACAACCCCAGGCTACATATATATTTGAGTAACATACTGCCAGGCTAATAATGATGCTAGATTTGCACTTGGATAGCTCATGAAGTTCATATATATGAGTTAAATTAATCTTGTCATGGTTTTAAAGTCTTATCCATATTTCATGGTGAATGTATTATGTGTATTTGAATGATTTAAGAACAAGGCTCAAGGGTTTTGATGCAGTTATAGATTTTTATTGTCTTCTTGACTATAGGATAAAAGACCTTGAAAATAATTAAAACAATTCTCTGCTTTAATATGAGTTGTGTCTTTTCAAAAGACCCCAGTGGGTATGAGCCAGACCTCTGTCTCAAGGGAATGAAAGGATGTTGCAACAATGGACTAATGTGCATTTCTTCCCAGGGCAGGAAACCAGAGAGCTTGATCTGTCTTAATTCCTTTACTTCTAGGGCTGCTGATGTGTGTTTTGTACAGCCTGTTTCTTTTGTTATAGCAGATAAATATGTATGGGTGGACTCAGTGGGAGGGCAAACTTCCATGGATTGAATTGGGAAGGACAGATGATTTAGTAACTCCCCTTCTTGCTTTTAAATCCTCCTAGCAAAGTGGATCAATAGAAAGCTTTAGGATGGTCTCAGGCCTGACTGACTTCAGGCTATCTGTGATGCTCCCTACGGGGTTTTATGTTTAGAAGAGCCTACTGTTTCTTTTTTGTCATCTTGAGATTTTAAATTTTGAGTAAGTTGGCCCATGTTTTTATTCTGCGCTAGGATCTAAAAACTTTGTAGCTCAACTTGGTTTGATGAATGTTGTCATAAGTGGAACAGAAAAGGTAAGCTCTGCATTTGGAGCCATGTAAATAAGACAGTCCACCTTTGCATGAGAATACTGACAATTGTTTATTACTTTGATCTTAGTTTAGAAAATATTGGTATGATATTATTTAAATCAGAACTCTTAGTCATATTGAACATATCATTATCTTTATAATTTACCAAATGACATTATCATATATAAAAGTCTTCTGTTCAGCACATTTTTTTTTTTTTCTGGCTAGGTAACACTGTGTGTTATATCTTTTATTTTCTGTTATGTTTTTCACAATTTCTCAGTGCTATTTTCTTCAGCTGTATAGGATAAAAGATTGGAAGATGTAAGTGCAGCATTCTAAGATAAGTGACACATAGAAAAATGGCACCCTGTCAAAATTATTTTTACTTTTACTGCTATTTTTCATGAAGTTTGTCCTGCTTTTCCTGATGCTTTGATAAGGTAGACTAAGGCTATTTTCAGACGAGGAATAATCTGCAAACTTCTAAAAACAGGCATTCACAAAGTAAAGTTTGTGGTTAGACTTCAGTGCTTTTCACACAGCCTAAGTATTTCCTCTCCATTCTTTCCAGTTCTAGGATAGAAAAGTAGGTGTCATTTGACAGGGAAATTAGGCTTCAAACCTACTGCAATGGGATAATGATCTCATCTGACCTGTTCCTGAAATTATCACGAGTTGCAGTTTAATAAATTCAACAACACATTTGTTGTGAAACAGAAAACCATGTTACTTGTAGTTGAATGAACATCAGGTTGGCAGAATAGAAGGCAACTTTTGGCCTAGTTGATGTTTGGATTCAGTTCTGTGAGTGTTTATTTCAAGCCAAATGTCTAACCAGACAGAAATCTGTGCATGTAGCTATTTATTGTGACAACAAATACATCATTAGACAAACCCGTCTGGTCACAGACTATGAGTTAGCCTCCATGTCTTTCGCCAGCTCTCTTCTGTGGGTTCCAATTTTAATCATTTCAATATGCTTCCTAGTGGAGAGTCAAATAAAATAGAAAAGAAGCTTGGTAAAGAAGGGCTGTGTTACTTTTAATTTATGCCTATTGAAGACCTGGCATGGAATTGTTAAGCTTCATTTTTATTAGGATCAGGAAATAAAATGGGCTTAAGATCCAGTTTATCAATTTGACTTAAGTTACTAAGATTGGAGCCTTGGAAATTCTTTAAATTTATATTAGCACAGCTATGATATTTTATGGAAAGAAGCAATCCAGAGCTATCTAAGGTTATTAAAGGAGTTTGGATCCTTAGGGGAAGATCCCCTTACAAATGGTAGATGAACTTGGGATATGAATGATAACTCTACCTACTAAAGACATTCAGTCTTCTAAATTATACATATTAAATCAATTCAACTTTTAAATTTCTTAGTTAAAAGACTATCGAATGAAAATATAAAGCTTATAACCATTTACTATAAGAGCAATGAATGTGCCAGTTGAGAAATTTTACAAAATATTCTGGCATGTGAAATGCTGTAAGTAGAACTACTGAGTAGTATAATTCATAATACTATAGGTAGGAGTTTAAAGGATTCCTAAGAATGGTCTGGCATTTCAGAGACAAATTCCCATGTGTTACAGTAAGTGGTTTCTGAGCTTTCATACTGTGTTCATAGTGTATGTTTAGGAATATGGTGCAATCATCTTAACTGTATGGACCACTTTGAGAGGATTTATTTTATGTGATCACAGTAACCATCACACTTTATATCCCTTTACACATTAAGAAAACCCACTGAGATTAACTTGAATTGATTTGTTCTTATGAGTTGTTGGGACTATTCTTTTCTCCCTTGTCCCAGAACAGAATCCCCAAAGATCATATTTTGTCAGTGGAGATAACTTATGTTGTCTCTTAGTATGCACTTTCTTTAAATGCACATATATGTGTAGAACATGGGCACAGAGGAGAACCCAGATGGTGTAAATTGACAGACATAAACACAGGATGCTATATACATATCTGTAAGTTACATTTTTCTTCAGTTAATTGTAGTTGTAACTAGCTCCTATCAATTATAATCACCATAATTAATTTTAAATTAAACTTGAGCAAAAATGGCTTATCCACTTAAGTAATGGGGCATAGTATATAGACAGTTTAAAACTGTTATTTTAATGATATAGCCAACCAAGTGTGTATGTAGCTATATAGCTTTCTAACTTGAAATCACTTACTGATAAACAAGAGGGGCTCTGCAAGCATTCTGTTGGCTATAAAGCACAATTAAAATATTCTTTATAGTACTTCAGCCTGAATCCATGTATCACAACTACTAGACAAAGTATTTTTTCATTAAATTCATGGAAATTAACAACTAGAGACTCAACGACTTACAGTCTTTTAAAATTCTCCGAGGACAGAATGCACTTAAGCTATTTCTTAGTACATGAGTCTTCTCACCTCAATTTTCTTATGTGATTGAGTATATTTGGAATGAAAGTTTCAGCTGAGACCTAAGATCAGGAGTTCAAAGTTCAAACTACCCTTCTTAATGTAAAAGAAGAAAAAAGAGAGGAATGGAATTATGTCATCTGTCCTCCTAAGTGCTTCAACTAAATGGAGAGGGAGAGTCTAGAGGATTTATGAAGACAGGTTTGCTGGACTTATTCCCATTAAAACCTCAAAGGGGGATGAGCATGCTATAATTCTCTTTCTATATGTGTCTTTCCAAAAATTGAGAGTGTTTATCACTGTGAGACCTATGGTGGACTGATGGGCAGGTGATGCTGAGTAATAGCATTCACCTCAGAGAGATTTGGGCAGGTTTTTCACTGGTTATTCAGAGTCAATCCAAGAAGAAGTATGTAAATATTTTTCATTTACTCGATGAGACTTTAAATGAAAGACCTGGCATGGTTAGATGCGAGGCCTTGCATAAGAGCATGGTCTAGAGTACAAGAAGACCTCTGCAGATGGAACGGACAGATTTTATAAGACCTTCAGGGGCTGCATAAGATTTGGCACTGTTCAGGAACGTACTTCACTATGTTGAGACTACATATTGCTCAACAATCAGTAATCTCTTATAAACTGTATAAACATGTATTTCTAGGGACAGAAATGAAACTTACATGTTGAGTAATCAGGACAAAACCAAATCCAAGCACAATAAGAACTACCTTCCTCTAGTAATATTAACTGCTTTCATAGAATAAAAGTGAAAAGTACTGACATGGATGTAGAGAAAAGTACATTCTTGGTGAGATAAAAGTGCATTCTTGGAGGGATAAAAAGTATAGCTGTTATGTGGCTGAAGAGATTGCTCAGTGGTAAAGGAGCTTGTCTGCAAGGCCTAAGGACTCAGGTTTGATTCTCCAGTATTCATGGAGAAACCAGGTGCACAAGGTGGCGCATGTACCTGGAGTTTGTTTGCAGTAGCTAGAGGACATGGTATGCTCATTCTCTTTCTCTATCTGGCCCTCTGTTTCTCTCTCTCTCTGGCCCTCTGTTTCTCTCTCTCTCTCTCTGTCTCTCTCTCTCTCTCTCTTGATAAATAATTTTTTTAAGTATAACCTTTATGGAGAGCACTATAGTAATTCCTCAAACAATTAAAAATATAAATATTACATAATCTAGGAGTTCTACCTCTGGACATATATCCAAAAGAAATGAAATCGGTACATTGAAGAAATATCCATATGCTATGCTCACTAAAGTAATAGTCACCATAGCCAAGAAGTAGCAGCACCCTGAGAGTCTAGCCACATGATTAGATAAAGAATATGTAGCGCTTATCCACAACGGAACAATACTCAGCCATCCAAAAGAAAGAAGCCTTGTTTTTATAGAAGTGTCAATGGAAATTGAGACCATCAGGTTAAGTGGAAAAGGTCTGGTATAAAACAAAGACTTCCTGATCTCTTTCTTGTGTGGAATCTAAAGCAGTTTCTCACCCCAAACCTGAGAGTAGAATGGTCATTATCAGAGTCTGGAAAGTGGAGAGGATAGAAATCTATGGGAAAACTTCACAAATGGGTACTATATTACATTTACATCAGAACAAAAAATTATATAATTAGGTTTATTATAGACAACTTTAACCAAAAATAGATTTCACAAAGCAAGAAAAACAAATGTGTGAGAATATAGGTTTAATCTGATTCGCCTATCCTACCACAATATACACACATATTAAAAAAAAAAAAAAAAAAACCAAACATGGTTCTTTGTGGACATGTACAATTTCATTTTTGTACATCCTTACACACATTTAGTGAATATAAAGAAGAGTTTTCTCAAAGTTTCCATCTATCCATCCATATATATGCTCCATAGTTTTAGGTTAAATTTACCTTAACCTAAATAGTTTCTTTAAAACATGAAGCAACCTCTTCTCATTTGTGATGATTCATAAAGATTAAAAACTTCAGTTATAGAATTTTGCATATGGAGGTGTATTTCCTATTAGCTTGACTTCTCAATTGTAATCAACACGAATCTACACATCAATGGGTTGTGGTATATTCACCTGAAAATATAACAATTTTTGCCATATATTTTTAAATTAAAAGTCATTCTAATATGGTATTTTGATGATTATATTGGGTACCTCTGTGAAATTATACCTTTTTATTATAGCTTATTCCTCTCAGGGCTTTTTTTTAACTATTGAGTTGAATTTTCTTCAATATGTAGTAATCTATGTTTCTATTATTTTAAATTTGTTGTTTTCTGTGGGCTAAACCTGGATTTATTTCAGTGTTTATTTCACCAAGTAGAATACATAAATTTCGATTTCAGAGTGCCATGCCACTAGGTCCGAAAAATCATTTGCCTCTGAAATTGGTGCTTCATGTGATATTTTATGAGACACAGGTTTAGCCATCCACTTGTTCCTGAGCCATAATGAGCCACATTTTCATTGTATCACTCCATGATTTATCAACATGTTGGAGGCTGATGAATGTGACTCATGGTCTCATCAAAGTGTAGCCAATAGCTCATTCTACAAATTTAATATTGAAAATACTTAATGAATTCCCTCAGCATGCATATGTGATAAGCAATACTTTCTGAACGTCGTGTGTTATAGGGTAGATATGACTGCTTCTGGGCTATGTTTTGCAAGCATTGCAAACACTGCTTTTTCTTAATCTAACACATTTATTCACCCTTGTGTTTTTTTTTTCTTAAATACACATCCAAACTTGCACATATACTTAAATGTACAATCAGAATTTTATTAAGATTTGGTTAGATATGCCACATTTTATAAAACATAAATAGTGTTTGTGGAGCGGGATCATAATATAATCCAGAGGGACATATTCAATATATACATATAATAAAGTTCCAAATTTAAAAAAAAATCTGAAGGACTTTAAAACATCAAATATTTCCTTCTTTCATGTTCAAGGTCCACTGATGGATGGGTGGGTGCTGGGCTTTATATTACTCTTGTCCATCCTGCTGCCCTGCCTAGGCTGGTTCAGTAGCTAGTTCTAGAACTATTAAGTTGTACCAAAAAACATTGTACAGTGTGACATTCCTCTGGTTCTGCAGCTTTTACTCACGACACTTATATTGCTTATCTCACTGAGACTACATCAAATAGGATGGCTATGCCTAGGTTTGTTGGCACAGGGAAATGCATTTGCTGCACAGGTGTGCGAAAAGACAGGCAAGTGTTGCCACGGCATCTCAGTGGACACTAAATGTAGAAGATGGGCTTGGTTACAGCCATTGAGTAAATAGTTAAGTAGGTCAAGAGGAAATTTCAGTAAACATTAGAGTAAATTAGGAAATGTTTACTAAAATTCTGGTTGGTTCCCAGGCATTTCTGTATCAAAGAATTATCTCAAGGGCTTTATAAAATTTTTAGTACTCGTGACTGAGCCCTTACCACGTATATGAGAATGTGTGGTTATGGGTACTGGGATGGTAATGGTGGTCTAGAAACAAATATTTTTTAAATGTCCTTGGGCTGGAGAGATGGCGTAGCGGTTAAGCGCTTGCCTGTGAAGCCTCAGGACCCTGGTTCTAGGCTCGGTTCCCCAGGTCCCACGTTAGCCAGATGCACAAGGGGGCGCACGTATCTGGAGTTCGTTTGCAGAGGCTGGAAGCCCTGGCGTGCCCATTCTCTCTCTCTCCCTCTATCTGTCTTTCTCTCTGTATCTGTCGCTCTCAAATAAATAAAAAAATTAAAAAATATATATATATATATTAAAATGTCCTTAATTGATTTGACAATTTGGGGAACTGTTATTATAGAAATTATTGAACTGAATAAAATAATTTGAATTTTTTCAGTATTTGAGTTCTTTTTAGATTCTATAGGCCTCTGTCAGTGGTATAGCCAGCAAAAATTTTCTCCCATTCTGTGGGTAATCTACTGGCTCTGCTTATTGTATATATGTCTGTGAAGAAACTTTTCAGTTTCATGAGATACCAATGGTTGAGTGATTGTGTAAGTTCCTGAGCTACTGGGGTTTTGTTCAGGAAGTCTTTTCCTATTCCTATACCATGGAAAGGTCCTCCTATCTTTCTTCCAATAGTAGCCAAGTTTCCAGTCCTATATTGAGGTATTTGATCCATTTGGACTTGATATACACACTGTGTACATAATGAATAAAAATTTTCTCAATACAATGATTTGAATTATTATGAAATGTTATATCATTGAAAAGAATTTTAATATGCACTAGTCATTTTGTACCCCTAAATATCATTATTAATTTCCTTATATACATGATCAAAAGTATTCTACAGAACAAATCTTATACTGAGTATCTTACAGCTAAATTTTTAAAATTTTATGTTAGTGGATTGATGTTCGCTATATCTTATGCATAATAATAATTGTGTATATTCAATATAAAACATATTCATAAAATAATCTATATACATTTATACTGCTTTATAAATTATTAATAAGGGTACCAGATATATTGAGGATAATATAATAATTTCTGGGATCATTTATAATTTTCTTTGATGAAAACATCAAATTTGCTAGGTTGCAATACTTTATTCTACTGTACAGAGTCTATTTTTAACAGTCTATATTTTTCATATACATGTGTAAAGGCATGTATCTAGATACACTAGCATTATAATATATATCATATATATGATATATTTCTGCTTACCTAAAAGTATATAGATATATAAATAAATGCATGAAGCATTAGTTATATAGTGTTAAAAGATATGTATTTTGAAGTCATAATCCTTGGATTTAAACCTTAGATTTCTCACCTTTGTAGCTTTGTAACATTAAACAAAGTTACTTAGACTCTCCTCACTTGTTTTCTTATGTGATGTAGAAATGGCATAATCATATTATTATAACTCACTGAATTACTACGAAATTAAAGGAATTAACATCTGAGAAGAATTCCTGACAATCAGTAAGCCTTTAATGAATGCTTATTGTTAGTTTAGTTTCATGTGTATATGTTCAATTTTGTTTATTTTCTGAGTATAAATCGGATATTTTCCTTAGAAAGTCTAGCCTGGAGGAAGGAGCCACGTGCATAGAGGATCTATTACTACTGTGTAATAACCTCCAAAGCACCAATGTACAGCATAGAGATGGTGGGCACTAGAGCTCAGGGAATGTTTCGAGTGAAGATAAGAAACTATTTAAGGATGTTTGCCATGTTCTGAGGTGAGAGAACGAAGAGTGCAGAGAGAAGAGTTCCTGCTAAGAGAGACTGGAGCAGGTGTTGAAAGCATGGCATGTTCAGGAAAGTTTGGAGAGCTGAGAGCTGGGGCGAGTGAAACATGTACAGGGAAAGAAGATCCTGAACTCAAGGACCTGTGCCTGCCATCCTAAGGAGTTTGCGCTTCTTCTGGATGGTAATGCAGAATCTCTGATGGGCCAAGTATTGCTACTTTTTTGGAAGCAATGACAACCAGAGTTAGTTACAGTCTGAGTGCTTGAAAGATTTTTTTCAGTGAGCAAAATGTTTCATTCATGTCCCTGTCCTATACTCTGCATTCAGCCTGGCTTTTCTATAATCTTCTATCATTTAGTCCTTATAATGAAAAGTTGATAACTGTAATATGTGGATCTCCCTCTTTTATCTTCAATTTGTAACAGCATATAAGTAGAAGTAATTTTGACTCTAATATGGCTTTCAGCCATGTATTCTGCTTCCATTTTTTTTTTTTTTTTTTACCAAGAAATTGGTCATTTCATCTTCCCAGACTGAATGGTCATGCTTGTTCCAGATCTGTGACCATATTTTCCATCAATAAATGAGGCTACTTTTAGAGTTGTCTTTAGAATTGCATAGAGTCCTTCTTGTATATTGTATATTGAGTTGCTCAGACATAAGGTGCTACTTCTGGCATGTATTTGAAGGTAAACTTAATTTATTGTCACAGATACAAGAAGGTGGTGTGTGAGATTGCTCAGAGTTCTATCAGTGTTGGTAGCATTATTATTATTTTTTTTTGCTATATTACAGGAAAAATAGTATGCTTATGATTTCACCTCAAAAACATTTAGGAGCAGGAGGAATGCAAACTGGTTGAGTATATTTACTGATAAACTTATCTTTCCATTTTGCTAGAATATAGAGTTAGGGAGTCCATCCATTCATACAGTGTATGCTCTTGGACTTGTCTCTGAACATTCATAGGCTTTGTCTTGCTTTATCAGTGTACTGAATTTAGAAAATGATACCCCTATTAAATTGAATTGTTAAGCAATGGGAAGTTTTAGCTCTGACACTGATTTATGTCATGAAAAAATATTTTTCGTTCAACATAAAATTAGGGGCTGGAGATATGGCTTAGCGGTTAGGGCGGCTTGACTGCAAGCCTAAGGACCCAAGTTTTGTTCCCAGTACCTATTTAAGACAAATGCCCAAGGTGGTACATGTTTCTGGAATTTGTTTGCAGTGACTAGAAGCCACACTCTTTCTTTCTTTTTCTCTCTCTTTCTCTCTTTCTTTCTTTCTTTCTTTCTTTCTTTCTTTCTTTCTTTCTTTCTTTCTTTCTTTCTCTCTCTCTCTCTCTCTCTCTCTCTCTCTCTCTCTCTCTCTCTCTCTCTCTGTCTTTGTGTATTTGTGTCTCTCACTCTCTCTCAAATAAATTGAAAAAAAAGCTTTAAAAATACGATTACTAATTCCATCCTTGAGGCAGTTCCTTCCAAGCTGGCATAAAACAAACAAACAAACAAATCATTAATGACATTGTTCTCAGTCTTTAAGTTCTAAGATTATGGAGGGATATAGACTTGTACAATTAATTGTTATAAAAACACTCTTACCTGCTTCAGATACTTAGCCTAGTCACCATATCTTATTGAAAATTACAAACTCTATCTCCAAGTGAATGATTTCAATACATATTCCATGTTACTTTTTAAAACTTCTTATACACAATACTATATCTAATATACCATATATGTATATAGTTCATATCACCATGTGTTGAGCACAAAGATGTATTTCTTTTTCATATCACTAAATATTGGGTAAATAATATTTTTCCAAAATCTTTTTTTAAATGAAAGACTAAATGGATAAATTAGTGAGTCAATAATGAGAGGCACTGTGAGAAAAGAATGATTGTTTCTGCCTTTGGCACAGCTGGGATTAATAAAGTTTAAGTTTCCAAAATAAATGGAGCACTGATTATTGAAGGAAGATAAGAAATAAAAAGCTTGAGGAATTAATATTCATCTTGTCTTGGCCATTAGGGTTTTGCTTAGTTGTTATCTTTGAGATCTTACTTAAACTGAGAATGTGGGCTTTTACATTTCTATTTTAGGATTCCATTGTACTTTTAAATAGCCCCTCATAGCTCTAAAATATTTGCATCTTAATTTTATTTTTTGGTTATGTATATTTTTAAAACTAGTGTACATGGACTGGAGAGAAGACTTAGCAGTTAAGGTGCTTGCCTACAATGCCTAAAGACTCATGTTGGACTCCCCAGAACCTGTATAATCTAGATGAACACGGTGGAACATGTGTGTGGAGTTTGAGTGAAGTGGCTAGAGGCCTGGTACACCCATTCCTTCTCTCTCCCATAAATAAATAAATGAATTTTTAAAAATCTAGCATGCAAATAACAGGTTTCCTTTTAGGATCTTCATAATATTTTTTAGTTGGTTCTTCCTCCCCCCCACCATACTTTCCAGATTGAATCCTTTCAACCCATAGATTCCCCTTTCCAGTTTAATACTTCATGTGTTCAATTGCCCCAGTCTACTTTTTCTCCAGTCTCATGGGCCCTTTTCTTGTTTCCTGGCCTTCACATCCATTCACTTCCACCAAGGTACACATGTTTAATGTTTATAAACTAAGAACTGCATATGAACATATGGTACTTGGCCCAAGGTTACCTAACTTAACTCTTTGAACTCTAACTACATTAATAAATGAATTGTTTTGAAAATGATAGTTCTTATTTGATCAGTAGTCACAAGCCCCAGAACCTTAGAGTGCTGAGACACCCCCTCAATTAAGAGACTGAAGCCTTCAGGTCCCTACAATGAACACCAATAACCCAACTGAGGAATGACCTCAGTGGAATGTGGGATAGGGAGAGGGGATATAAGAGTATAAACTAATTTTTAAAATATAAAATTTTATTTAAAACTTTCACATAAATAGAAACATAAAATGCATAGTATTTGGGGATTGGCCTGTCTTCCAATCTGTGTATTTCTCTTGGGTACTTTCCAGCTTCTGTATATAAGTATGCATTTTTCTTTTTGGCCATTTTATGGGTGAATTTTTGCTAAACTATTTACCTAGTAAAGATTAGCTGGGCTGATATCAAATTTTGAACTTTATAAATAAAACTTCTGTGAACTTTAATCTATAGATCTTTAGGTGAATGTTTTCATAAGTCTGTAATAATGGCCAACTGTACAATTAGAAGAGTATATATCAGATAGTTTTAAAAACATAAAGTTATATGATATCCACAAATAGCAGCAAAAAACTGGTCCTGTCACTCCAGGAGGAGCACGTTGTAAGGAGTCCTACCCTGCCTTTGGCTCTTACATTCTTTCTACCACCTCTTCCACAAAGACTCTGAGCCATGGAAGGTGTAATAGCGATATTTCATTGCTGAGCACTGCCGATATATTTTCCTCTTGGCATTTTATTTTAGCAACTCAGATAGGAAGGTGATGGCATCAAAAGGTTTGGAGATTTACTAAGAAACTTACTGTGTATTTGAAGGCACACAGAAGAATGAAATAATTATATGATAATATGATCCTTATACACAAGTAACTATAATGTTACTCTGCATAAAGTAACATAATAGCTCCATTCATTATAGGAAGACTTTATAATTAGTAATAATTTGTAATATATGCTTACTTTATTCACTTTAGAGTATGCTGTATCATTCATGGGACACTTAAAAATTCGCTGGTATACTATGTATTTGCACAGCTATATTTTATTGACAACTTACATGATTGTAAACAGGATCCCCTGGTAATTCCCTTCCTCCCCGCACTTTTCCCTTTGAAAGTCCACTTTCGACCATATCCCCTCCCCCTCTCAATCAGTTTCTCTTTTATTTTGATGTCATGATCTTATCCTCCTATTATGATGGTCTTGTGTAGGTAGTGTCAGGTAGTGTAAGGTCATGGATATCCAGGCCATTTTGTGTCTGGGGGAGCATGTTGTAAGGATTCCTCCCCTTCCTTTGGCTCTTACATTCTTTCTACCACCTCTTATGCAATGGACCCTGAGCCTTGGAAGGTGTGATAGAAATATTTTAGTGCTGAGCACCCCTCTGTCACTTCTTCTCAGCACCTTGGTGCCTTCTGAGTCATCCTGAAGTCACTGTCACCTGAAAAGAGAAGGTTCTCTAACCAAAAGAATGAGCAATATTAACATAAGGGTATGAACTTTAAGAGAAATGCTTGCTGGGCAGTTTGGTCAACATAGTATACACATTTAGCCAGACACCAGCAGATGTTATACACCTAGGGCTCATGACTACCCCTCTTGTAAGTTTTCAGTATCTGGGATGTATTTCCTTTCATGGAGCAGGCCTCCAGTCAAATTAGAGTGTGGTTGGTTTCCCCCATAACAGACATGTCACTATTGTACCTGTTGGCTCACTTATGGCCTGGCTGGTCAAACATAAGGCTTACAGTGTCTACTGTTGAGTCCTGGTGGGATATGAAGGGCCTGGGCAATGGCTTGCAATGCTTTGGGGTCATCAGGGACCTCCCTGGTGCACAGCTATATTTTATGACATAAATATACCAAGAACAACAACAAACTTTTAGAAGCATTTCTAATGAGCTTTCTCATAGGGGACATAGCAAATAAAATCAGTTGTTTAGCAGCAAGTCATGAAGCAACCTATATATATTGGGTTTCATCTTTTCATATATAATATTTCATTTGATCCTCATTGGAACTCTGTGAGAAGCTCATGGTATCTTGCAAAAAGGAATTGAGACTAAATTTTTAAGAAGGCTTATCCATGACTCTACAACTAATAATGTTGGAACTGTGACTAGCATCCGTGTCTAATCTCTAGGCTTGCTGTCTAGTGAGATCAGGGATGAGTACACAGATACTGGGTAAATAATGAACTCTATGATTAATTTTTAAGATGAGTGCTCACTATAGAATACTCATATAGCTAGTTTCAAATTGAGACTAAGTGATGTACTTTCATGATCGAAGCATTGCATCCTTTATCTCCCAACTCAGTAATTTTAGAATCTACTTTTACTTAACTGCATTCCTGAAAGGAGAAATGCTCTTTAAGGTTGCACTGTATACATCCAAATGTCAGTTAAATGTTGAAAAGTCTCTGGCAAGAGGGTAAAAATTATTAAATCTAAACTCAAGTAAATTGATGACTTATTTGTCTTATCAATACTGTATTTGTGATAAAATTTGAAGACAGAAATAGTAGGAAATATTTACTGTTCAAGTAATTGTTGGAAAAACCATCTATATGTGTATATATAAACACTCAAGACAGTTGGTCTATAAAATTGGCACATTGTACGCGAGATGTTGGTCTGTTCCATAGCTTGAGTTCCAGAGATCCACTCTCATGGTTTTTTGATAAGTATTGAAATATATGATAAGGGGAAAAAAAAACATAATCAATATGCAATCTCAGTAATTTACCTTACCAACTGAACAATAAGTTCTAAATTTTACTCAGATAACCCTTTCAAGTATCACGTTAATTTTTAGTGCCCATCGATTCAAAGTTAACTTTATTTCATAAAAAAAATTAAAGATTTGGGCTGAAATCTTCTAGTCTTCTAATTATGATAGCTCCTGCCCTTCATGTTCATAACCTGTGACTAATCCTGTTGGCTCTTCTGAGTGTCTCCCAAGGTGAAGCCTGTCTTTATGGGCTGCCCCTCCCCCGCATCCAACTGCAGTAGCGTTGGGTGTTCCTTTCTAGATCCTCTTCCACAGTTCAGCCTGTGCTGTGAAGTGCAAAGGAGATTACTCCTTCCCCACTTATACTCTTTCAAAGTTTTCCTATTACCCATAGGATTAGTTCAGAAAAGGGGTTGGATATTTTTTATTTATTTTTATTTTATTTTATTTTATTTTATTTTATTTTATTTTATTTTATTTTATTTTATTTTTTTATTTTTGCAGCTCCATTTGCCCACTCTTACTCCCTCCGCGTAGCATTGTATCCATAGCTGGCTTTGTTCAGGTTCACTCTTGGGCACCTCCCCTTGTCGTGCTGTTCACTTCCTTCAGAATGCTTTTCTGATCCCTGCACTGCCAGCTTTCCAGACACCTTCAATACCTGACATGGTGTTCATCACACTGTATGCCAGGCTTTATGATGCTAACATGCTCTTCTGTCTTCTTCCACTATCCCACAAGAGTGCTGGACACACTCTGTTTATCACAGCAGCTGCTGCCAGGTGGTGACTGGAGCATAATCAGTGCTCAGTAAATGCCCATTAAGTAAATAATTGAGGGAATGAAATCTGCATGCTCAGACTATTTCCTATATGTTTGCTATACATCAGAAGGGACATGACTCCTCATTACCAGCCTTAGGTTGAAGTTGAATGCATTGATAAAATTCCCACTTGCCACAATTACACACAGTCACATTGTACCATAAACAAATGTTAAAATAACTTTATTTTTCTTTTCAGCTTGACTCTAAGATAGTAATAATTGAACTACTACCTTTTTTCCAGATGTCATTTCTTGCCATACATAGGAAAGGCAAATATAAGTTTTACCTAGGATATTTCCAATTGACAAGCTGATTATGATAAGATGGAGTCTGAAATATAATTTGATTTTGAAGATTTTTGTTCATATGCAGATGTTTTAATCAGTCTGCTTGGTCTATGGAATGTTGACATGCCTTTTCAATTAAGTTTACTGTTAACTTATATATAAAAATACCAATTATCTTCTCTTTTTTTTTCTTTATAATGTGCTTGAAGCTGTTTATTTTCTCCATTTCAAGAAATCCTCTTTGAATGGGTTGATGCAATATATTTTTATCCACATCTGTTATTTTCTGCCTTGTCAGTCAAGGAACTAAATATTTATATTTGATTTGGACTGATAATTTATTTACAAATATTTTATATGTTCTATTACCAGTTTTTTTAGAATTAGCATCAAGAAGCCATCTACATAGTCCTAAGGTTTTCCTTGATGGATAATGTGTTTGTGTGTGTGTGTGTGTGTTTGATGGGTTCAATCTCCTTTATTCATTCCTGGTTGATTTGCAACTTTATGTTTCATCAGACTTCAATTTTTGCAAAGTGCATATGCTCTGAAACTCATCCATTCTCTAAGCTATCTAATTTGTTGGCAATATAGTTGTTCATAATAGTTGTTCCTTGATGTGCTTCTGTGGTATAACTTGCAATGCCATTTTTCTGTTCCTCTGCTTTGATTTACTCAAAGTTTTTTCATTTTCCTTAGTTGATCTTACTAAAGGATATCAGTTCTATTTATCTTTGAAAAATTTCATTGATCTTGTATTTTTGGTCTATATTTCATTTATATATGCTCTGATGTACATTATGACTTTCCTTCTAACTTAAAGCTTGCTTAATTTGTTCTCACTTTTGAAATAATCTGAAATGTAGGTATAAGTTAGTTACATGAGGCTTTTGTGCTTTCTGGTATATATGCTGGTTGTTTTGTTTTGTTTTCTGTATCTTTCTTTTCTTAATTTTTTTAAAATTCATTTGAGAGAGAAAGAGGCAGACACAGAGAGTGGGTGGGTGTGGGCATGCCTGCATCTCTTGCCTCTGAAGATAAACTCCAGATGTGTGTGCCTCTTTGTGCATCTGGGTTTATTTGGATACTGGAGAATCCAACCCTGGCCATCAAGCTTAGTAAGCAAGTACCTTTAACCACTGAGCAATCTCTTTAGCCCCTGCCATATCTTAATATCATGTTCAAACTATCATTTTTTCCAAAACAAAAATCCCCACAAAATCCTTTGGCCAGGCATGGTGGAGCACACCTTTAATCCCAGCAAACAACGACACAATTACCCTTTGAAGTTTCTTTTTTGTTTTCTTAATGTGTTATAGTATTTCAGTAGTATGCTCTTTAGGCTCTATGCAGATAGATTTCATTTTTTTTTTTCTTGTTATCCATTCCTAACCTTATTGTTTTGTTGTCAATAAAGATAATCAGTTTTACCTCACTTTGGAAGCTGTGCTTTTGTGTCCTGCATGATCTGTTCAAGAGAATGTGCCATATGCTGTTAAGAGGATATGTATTTTGCAGCTGTTGGATGGAATGTTCTGGTCATGGCTGTTAGGTCTATTTAGTCCAACAAAGCTGTTTCTTCACTGATTTTCTGTTTGTGTAATTTATCCTTTGCTACAAGTGGGTGTTATTATAATTTCCTCATATTATTGCACTGGCATTAATCTTTTCATTTTGGTCAGTATACTTTTTCTCTAGGTAGTCAGGTGTTGTAATGCTGGAAGTGTAAAACTTTGGAGTTGTTCTTTACATCCTCAAAACTATATCATTAAATAATAACTATTCTCTCATATTGGAAACATGCAAATTTCTGGTAAATCCTCCTGTCTTCACCTCTCTTCTTGCCGTTGACATGCTGGTTGCACATGGATTTTATAGATGCTAACACCCCAGTGTCTGGCATTTACCTGGGTACTGGAGATCAGAACTCGGAGAATCAGGATTGTAAGGCAAGTGCTTTATAGCTTAAGCCATCTCTTCAGACTTGATCATTGACTTTAAAAAATATTTTATTTATTGCAAGGAAAGAAGAGAAAGAAAGAGAGAGAGAATGAATTAATGAATGAAAAATACAGGGATGGCAGGGCCTCTGGTCACTGTAAATGATCCGCAGACTCATGCACCAAGTGTGTATCTCGCTTATGTGGGTACTGGGGAATTGAACCTTGGCCATTAGATTTTGTAAGCAAGTGCCTTTAACCACCGAGCCATTGTCTCCAGCTCTTGTTGATGTTTTAAAAATATTTTATTTATTCAACAGAGAAAGTGGCAGAAAATATACATGAAAATAAAATAAAAACTTGGCTGAAGGGATGACTTACCAGTTAAAGCACTTGTCTGCCAAGCTAAAGGATCCAGAAGGACCCAGGTTTGATTCCAAAGGACCTACTTAAGCCAGATGCACAAGGTGTGCAAGTTATGGAGTTCGTTTGCAGTGGCTGGAGGCTGTGGTGCAGCATTCTGTCTCTCTCTTTGGTGTGTGTATCTTAAATAAATAAATAAATTTTAAAAAAAGAAAAATAATAATGCAAAATCATTTCCTTATTGCAACATTGATATCTTATAGTTTCAAAGATTCTTTGCTTGTTAATATCAAGTTGGCAGCATGGAAGTCAACAGAGAATCAGGCATGTGGGGAAATTTTTTGCATCAGTTCTTCAGTGGAACATTTGACCTCGGGTACTTTGTTGTTGGCAGGTCCTTGGTCACATGTCCTTTGTGTAGTACAGGAGAGGCTTGGAAATATACTATAACTAGGAACTAACTTAAAAAAAAAATTGCCAAGAGAATCTTCCATAGCAACATTTTAAGGCAACTCTCAGAAAAGAAACTGCTTTGTTTATTCACAGATCTAGGTCAAACGTTGCTATTATTCATACCTGCTGAGATACTGTGGGAAAAGTATTGACCTTATCTTTGCTATAATATGTGCATTTATAAACTAGAGATAAGAATATCCAAGCTATCTTCATTGGTGTTATTATGTGAATGAATGATATCATGTACTAAATGTTCCAAGGGGCATCTGTTTTGTAAAATAAAATGATAAGACTTTTTGTTGCTCTTAAGTATCAATATGTTGCTATACATAATATACTACCTTTCTCACCTTGGTCTCTATGGAAGAACATCTTCCACCTTAGAGGTTTCAAATCACTAGTTGAGTTTGTTTAATGGATTTCATTATGGGCTTTGCAAAGCATTTGGGATAGCAGATAAGGATAATTTCTTCTTCCTATTGAAAAAAAAATATATTTTTTTGCTTAATGACCACAATCCTAGAAAATAGACTCTTGAGGAAATGAGACCAAAAGTCATTGTAGTTATACATACATGGTGCTGTACAGATTGGGAAATACCTTGACTAGGCCCAGGGAAGTTGAAAGTGGTATAAATTCATAAAGTAAGAAAGAAATACCCAAAGAATTTTAACAATAGGTTTGACAAATTCTGCCTTCTGGATACTGAACCTCTGTATGTCTCATTCTTTCTTTACCAGTTGTAACAGTCCTTAAAACTGAAATATGTTGTGGAAAAGGAAATTGCTGGGCTTCAAGATGAGGAAAATAGTACCAGCCATCTAATACAACACTACTACTAACCTAAATTGATCAATTTGAGTTATCTAAGTTGAAAATGGAACTATATTTCAGAGTAGTGGTGAAATAAATATATTTTTTCTTTTTTGAATATTTCATTTATTTACTTGAGAGAAAGAGAGGAAGATTATAGATATATATGTATGTGCATATATATATATATATATATATATATATATATATATATATATATATATATATATATATAGAGAGAGAGAGAGAGAGAGAGAGAGAGAGAGAGACAGAATGGCACAGCAGGGCCTCTAGCCACTGAAAACGAACTCTAGACATATGTCCCATCTTGAGAATCTAGCTTATGTGGGTACTGGAGAATTGAACCTGGATCTTTTGGCTTTGCAGGTAAATGCCTTAACTCCTAAGACATCTCTGTAGCCCAATTAATTAAAATAATATTGCAATCAAAATTTAAACTAAATTGGGAGTGACAAAAATAGAACCAGTACTAAAATGTATTGAGTCTTCTATGATATTGTTGACATGCTAAGTGCGAATTACTTCTCTAAACTAATTTCTCATAGGGAATAGAATTTTTGGAAAATTTTGGTTATTTGTACAAGATGAAGGGTGAGATATGGACTATGATATGGACTATAATCACTTACGCAGTCTCTGCTGGTGCTTATTGCCCCTCCCTTCATATGATAGTGGCAGTATTGATTCCATGTGCAGCCCATCATTGCTTAAAGTGCTCTGTTCATGAATTCCTGTATACATAATAGATGGCCTGTGATTATATTGATTTCTGAGTAGAAATGTGTAAATGGCATATTAAACAGAGTCCAGGGTCTAGTAGAGAACCTTGACAGACAAAAAAGCCACCAAATGCCAAAATTTTAAAATGTATGATATAAGGATACTGGGAAAGGAGTTCTTGCATTAATGCCCAGGACTAGAATTAGAGATGATGATGTAGCTTCTCCATGAAGGGCTAGGGATCCTAGAAGATATAAAGATGGAGCTCCTCCATGAGGAGCCAGGGCTCATAGGAGATATGCAGATGGAGCTCCTCTATGAAGGGTCAGGGCTCATAGGAGATATGGAGATGGAGCTCCTTTGTGATGGGCCAGGGCTCATAGGAGATATGGAGATGGAGCTCCTCCATGAAGGGTCAGGGCTCATAGGAGATATGCAGATGGAGCTCCTCTATGAAGGGTCAGGGCTCATAGGAGATATGCAGATGGAGCTCCTCTATGAAGGGTCAGGGCTCATAGGAGATATGCAGATGGAGCTCCTCTATGAAGGGTCAGGGCTCATAGGAGATATGCAGATGGAGCTCCTCTATGAAGGGTCAGGGCTCATAGGAGATATGCAGATGGAGCTACTCCATGAAGGGCCAGGACTCATAGGAGATATGGAGATGGAGCTCCTCCATGAAGGGCCAGGGCTTATAGAAGATAAGGAGATGGAGCTACTCCATGAAGGGCCAGGGCAAGTTTTATAGGTGGATATGGAGCTCCTTTCTGAATGGCCACATTAGGTTGATCATAAGTCAATGAAAGCAAGAAATCTCAGGGACTTAACAAAATATATTTGGGGGAAAGTGTATGTATTGCCTGACCGTAGTGGTGCTCATCAGTAATCCCAATATTCTGAGGCATAGGCAGGGGTATCATAAAATTAATGTTTGAGGCCATCTTTGGTTAAATAGCAAGATGCTTTCTAAAAAGAGAAATAAATAAATCAATATTCCCTAATTTATATTATAATATTGAAAATAAAGGATGATGATGAGGAAAGAAAGGAATGTGATTTTATATATTCAAGTAGACAAGTAGGATTTCATATAAAGATTTCAAAAACATGAGTGAATTTTCTTTGTATGTACATAGATTATAATATTACTACCAGAACCCAACTCACACAGTTAGACTATAGTTAGTCTTGTTATATTTTATAAATACATTTCATATATCAGGTCAATAAGTGACTTCTTATTCCAATTGTGGGGATATTTTTATTGAATGAGTAATATATGTCTAAAAAGTCATAGAGAATTATTATTTTCTACATCTCTTTTACTATTCTACCTGTTTATTTTTGTCTTGTGGTTAATAGAAAGCTTTAAATGTGATATAACAATGAGATATTTCTCACAGTAGGTAATTTTATGTGAAAGTATCATTCTCACTGTTATATGTTTAAGAAACCAAAGGTTCAGTTTTGCAATGAGTTAAACTAATGACCAATTCTAGGAAAACTTCATGTAAAAATCTCTCAGCACCCACACAGGTGGATATGAAAGTCCTATGTGAATACTTCAGCAAGCAAGCTTATTTCTTATACAAGAACTGATTATCAAATATTTCTGTTTGTGAGAAAACACATTTCTAACTCAAGACAAACCCTCAAATATGAACGATTTATTCACTAATTTTATTATACACTCAATCTATAGTTGTCTTTCAGTTCAACGTCCTTCATAAATAAGTTAATACAACTATAGCAGTTACCTTTACATTTCTGGGACAAAACACCCACCTGGGGGCTGGAGAGATGGCTGAACAGTTTAAGGTGCTTGGTTGCTAACCTGATTGCCTGGGTTTAATTATGCAGTACCCACATAAAGCCAGTTCCACAAAGTGGTGCATATGTCTTTAGAGTTTGATAGCAGTGGCAGAAGGCACTGATGTTCCCACTCTCATTCTCTCTCACTCTCTCTCTCTCCATGCAAATAATTTTTTTAAAGTTACACACATACACACACACACACAAACACACACACCTGACCAAAAGCAACTTATAAAAAGGAACGGTTTATTTCTGGATCACAGCTCTGCGTGGAAACTTCGTCATGGCTGAGTAGAAAGCAGGGTGAGAGCTGGAAACTGTGTGTCACATCTCCACAGCAGCCAAGAATGAATTCTGAACACCCAGTGGGGCTGAATCAATAAACTTTAAGTCTTACCTCTAGTGGGATATCTCTATCACCTCCCAGCCGGGAAACAAGTATGAGGTTTAATCACAAAGCATATGAGGCAATGAGGGGGCTAAATTTTAACTTCAAATCACCACAATGACTAACAATCTAAACAAGTTTCTTTTTGATTCTTTTCTTGAATAAACACTCATGATCCCTTTCTGATTCCTTTTATAGGTCTCTATTTTCTTAAAAATGTTAGCTTAGTGTGGTGACTTTGTTTTTTTTCCCATAAATGTATGTGTTTGTAATATTTTATATCATTTATACTAGAAGTTGTTTGAACAAAACACCAATAGTAATGTTTTAACTTCTTTCATTTGATAATTATATTTTATTATGAATTAGTACTGTTGTTTCACTGTGAAAATCGGTAGAATATTTCCAACTGATACTATATAAAGTTACAGTACATGGCATATTGAATGGGAGAATTGGAGAAGCCAATTGAGTGCATCTGAGATTTTTCTTTCATTTAAGTACCTGGATGTTTCTGATTTCATCTTTATTTATCTTTTACACTTTCTTTGCTTGAGTAGACCTAATACTGGTACTTTAAAAGTATCTGTTTCTCCAATGTTTTCCACTTTTTTGATATCACAGGTTCAAATTGTGCTTTCAGCTGACATTCACTGATAAAATGTTTGTAAACTGGTCAGCCAAAACAGGACTGATTCCTCACTTTAGCCTTTTATCTTCAGATCTTGGGTTAGTTGATGCGTTGCCTGCAAGTTTTTTTTTTATTTTTTTTAATAGTTCCCATCTTCTCTTAATAACTCATCCTTCCAGTCCCAATCTCACATCTGTAGGAAGTCTGTCCACCAAAGATGTTGCTCTCTCATTAACTATTCTACAGAATAAATAATGGTTGGTTGCCTGCTAAACTTGTTATATCTGAGTGATGTAAGGAGAAGAGAATAAAGTATCTTTTCTGAATAAATTAATAGTTTGTTGACACGGATGTGTTGACCCCTAACATAGACTGACTATATGACACATGTAATACAAGTGATCTGTGATTATTGCTAAAGAAAGTTTGGCATCAAGGATAGTGACTCATGGAGAAATCAGCTGGGCTGGGGCTTAAGGGATGGCCAGGGTCAGCCGTGATTCAACTCTAGGTTTTAAAAATAGCATTTTTAAAAAATATTTTATTTCTTTAATTATTTGAGTGACAGAGAGAAAGAGAGAATGGGTGTGCCAATACCTCCAGCTACTGCTAAGGAACTCCATACGCATGTGCCTTGTGCATCTGGCTTAAGAGGGTCCTGGGGAATTGAACAGTGTCCTTAGGCCTCACAGGCAATGTCTTAACCACTAAGCCATTTCTCCATCCCCCAAATAGCATTTTTAAATTTATTTATGCACATTAGGTATCTGTTTATTCAAATAATGCATGTCTGTTGTATTGTGAGGTTGGTATATTTTACAAGCCACACTACAGATAGTACTTAATAATGTCTATGGAAGGAGATAAGATATAAAGTTTTAAGTCATCCCAAAAGTTTATGTCTTTCTTCCTAGCATGTCATTTCTTCCTTAAGTGTAAGGTCAGGAATCTTGGCTTATACTCTTTTCTATGTCATCTTTCAGACTTGCCATTTTGTTGATTTTTAAAATCAGAATCTTTTTATTTTATATAATAAGAAGCATTAATTTTAAGTCTGTTTATATCATTGATGCCTGGCTGAATAATTAATGTGACTGGGATTCCTGTCCAGACTATGAAGACACTGCTTTGAGGGACTCACAGTATCTCTGAGTAGTCTTGGGCATTAGAGGAAACAGGTGACCTTTCCTTTTCATTATTGATCTAGATTTTATAGGCACTTTTACAAGCCTTCTTTTTACATTCATTCTGATAGTTATGTGCCTTTAGTAGCCAATAAAAAGTGTAAATAAAAACTGGAATGGTAGTGAATATTTCAAGTTTCATTCATTCAGCATAAGTAGGTAAAACCTACATCATTTACCTATAATGATTAATTTAAAAAACTCATGATAATTATTTATTTATCTTGTTGATGGGCAGGATAATTTATGTGAGAAATAGAACCAATACAGTCATATGTAAATCTTTCATAATAATATAAGATATAAACATTATATATAAAATATAACATTAAGTATCAACACCTTATTCTATACAGCTCCATTTTAAAGGATTCTGATATATATATCTACACACACACACACACACACACACACACACACACACACACACTTACTTTTGTTGTTTGAGGCAAGGTCTCACTTCTCACTATAGCCTAGAGTGACCTGGAATTCACTGTTTCACAGGTTGATCTCAAATTTGTGGTAATGGTCTTACTTTAGCCTCCCCAATGCAAGAGTTATAGATGGGAGTAAACATGCCTTACTCAAACCTGTAATTTTACAGATGAGTTTGTTAGTGATTATTTTGAAGGTGTACTATATAGAACATATAAACCTTTAATTATTGTATACAATTTAACTTGGGAGCTGATGATATTTTTTTCAATGAGACCATGTAAATCATAATTATTTTCATTATTTTTTTTTCTTACACAACACACAAATGTGAGCTATGGGTAAAACATTATATTAGGCACTGTTATTAGAAGTTTACTAAAACAAGCAATATTCAGGAATCCACAATATATTATATGTGTACGTTGATTTTTTTTTAAAGCATATAGTTGCTCAGAAAATGTAAAATATATTGTTGGTTTACCTAGTGCATTTTACATATAGCTATATTTTAATTAGATTGAGTAAAATTAAAATGTTGACATATTTTAGAATACCTACATTAATTCGTAAAACATAAATTATTAAAGAACTTGTAGAAGTATTTGTTAAAGTAATAAAAATAGCTTTTTTTGTTCATACACATTGGTCATCAATAATGATGTGAACATAGGAGGGAAATTGCTGTGTTAGAGATTATCCCAGCAATACATATCTTAAGAAACTTAGCAGAGAGCTATATGCTTTAAGTGAGCATTTTAAAACATCATAAAAATATGAAAACAACTATTTTCTTCTAAGTGGCTCTACATAGAATATTCATATTACAACAGTCATATGTATAAAATTAATTACTTTGCTTAAAGATGAAATTAATGCATTCATTTTTTTCTGATTTTGGGCTTTCATTGTGTCAGAAAATATTAAATATAAATTTTAAAAATGTTAGTGGAACACTTCCAAACCAGTTTAAAAAATTAAGAAATTATAATGTCTTTTGAGAAGTATCCTAGAGAAATTGTTCACAAATCCATTTGAAGAAAAATGCATATGTATTTGATATTATGATTTTTCCATTTCAGAGAAATACTTTCTTTAATCCTTCATTATATGTTGAAGGACATAGTATCACTTTGCTTCTTGGCATGTAGGTCAGTAGTCATGTCTGAGCAATATAAATGTAGCAAAAGAATGCATGAATAGATATTTTGAGCATATTGTCCTAGCAGAGAGCAAGTATTTTGTAGATTGATTCATTTTTCTTTTCTTCCTATGCACAGATGGCCTAGAGACAACAAGTGGGGATTTCTTTTATTTTTAAAGCAAAAAAGTAACCTTGATATTTAGAATGTTACTTAACATTCTTACTTCTATGTATTTATACAGTCTTTTACAATCCTTAAAATATTAATAAATGAGGCCCCTGGTCTGAAGAGCTAGACTGTCCAAATCCTTAATATACTTAATATGAGTGAAAATCCTTTTCTCAATATGACTACATATGAAATATGTTTTAAATGAAAATTCCTGAGATATTACATATAACTTACAGATGGATTATTCATTTAAGATTCTGTATTAATAGCTTTTCCTCACTTTGAGTACCAATTTTCTCTTTCCAGCTACTTAAACTTGGCCATTTCCTTACCAAATAGAAAAGTCATTTAATCTCTCTTTACGTCTCTTTTAAGCAGTTAGGACCATTTCTTTTAATCTAGAAGTAAGTAGACTAGCAGAATGGAGAGCCTAGTTGTAGAATAACACAGATTTGGGATTGACTCAGCTCTGCTCAAGAATTATTGGATCACGTTGATGTTATTAGCTGAATTTCAGTTCTCTTTTCTGTACACTTGTTTGTTTATGAAAGTTAGTAATCACATGAAGCACTGAATGTGATTTAGAATGAAATAGATAGGGACTGGGGAGATGGCTAAATGATTAAAGGTTCTTGCTTGCAAAATCTGTCAGACTAGGTTCAATTCCTTAGTACCCAGGTAAAGCCAGATGCACAAAGTGTCACATGCATCTGGAGTCCATTTTTAATGGCAAGTGACCTTGCCTGCTCATACTACTTCCTTTCTCTCTCTTCACAAATAAATTAAAATATATATCTTATAGAATATATTTTTATAGAATAAACTTTGCAAATAGAATAGAATAATGCAAAGAACACTATATCCCATAAATGGCTTATTAAGATAATCTTTGTTATGAAACCTGCATACTATTGCAAGTTCCATGGAGAGTATAGTGTTTTGTTAACTGCTGTATATTCCAGTGTGCAGGAGAAAAAAGTGTTCCATGCATGTTTTCTAAGGATTGTTGTATACTAATAAATAGTACATTAAAATCACTTTTGGAAATTAAATTAAAAAGTAGTTGAGTGAATTACTTTCCCCTGGTTTAATTACTGAGCAGAAGGATGAATTTCTGAGAATTGTTTATGTTTACCATTAGAACAATGAGGAAGTGGAAACATTTTCCCCTTTGAATATATACTGCAAATTTGTTGGAAAAATCAACAACTTTGAACACATCCTATTTCTTATGCAACATACCAATTTATATGTGAGTATGCATTCACTTGTTTTAGGGTAGAAACATATCTGAATGATATTTACTTTAGTGTACAGCTTATCTTTTTAGTCATACTAGTTCATTTGCTTTCAGATTACTAGATAAATTTAATAAATGATAAATTATTTCTTGAATTATATAAAGTCAACCAACAAATAAATATATCATATTCAACAAAATTTGAGAGGGAGTTGCCAACATTATGCTGGAGTACTAGAAACTTCTGTCAGAAATGTGGGCCTTCACCCTAAGGTAGTTCTGGCCACCTTGTAGGTCATGCAGTATCTCACCAGCCTGTTAGTTTCACAGAGACACTTTTGTGCACCAGGCACTGTACTCCAGAGCTCATAATGCATAAGGGTGAGTGCTCACAATGCCACAATGATCAACTGTCTTGAGATTCAAAGTGAGGCAATCATACCATTAAATGCATTGTTGTCACCACTGTCACTATTATTATTATTATTATCATTACTATTATTTGGTTTGTAGCTCAGTCCATTTACATGTTCCTAGACATTTTCTGTTGGAGTCTATTGCTTACTACTCTCTGGGAAAGTGGTCATGGTCTCCTTAATCATTGTTTCTGTCCTCCGAGTTCAGGCAGCTGAAAAATGCCAGTCTTCTTAGTTCTGGGTATGATGTCTTTGGGAGCTCTAAGCAGAATGAAACCTCACAAACATTTAAAACTGTATGTGTCCTACTTTCAAGATTATCTTGCCTTGAAACCACTTTGTGGTTTCAAATATAAATATCAGATAGGTCTTGCATTGTCTTATTCTGCTCCACACAAATGAAATGCTTCTGAAAGGAATGCATTCTTTTTAATCTTCCATCTACTTAATCTGTTTGAAATCATAGCCAACCAATTAGTGCTTCTGAGTTACAATGAGTTCCAGCTGATTTATAAAATCATTTGCTTCTTCCCTACCTTACTAACTCCTCTGAATTTTTCATAAAACTGTAGTTAATGGAATCAGAATAGTCATGTGCTTACAAATTGTGCCTCAACTAAGAATTTAACACCCTCTCATTATATCAAGACATCTGGATAGCAGCATTATCCATTCTCTGAAGGCATACCCAAGTATATACTTGCAGTATGCTGTGATGCTTGAGAATATTCTACTGTTGATATTACTTTCTGTTGGAGAGCCTCAAGAGAGCAGAAAAACAGTCTTCAGCTTGAATTCTATATACGCCTAGTTAATCACACAGTGTTCTCTGCATATAGTATGTATGCAACCAATGTTTGCTGGTAATCATCCTTGTTCCTGAGTTGTTCACATTAACCAAAACAACTGTACTCTTGAGAAATCAAAGCATACGCAAAGGAATATAACACTTAATTCTCTTAAAGAAAATTCAGAATAAAGTGCATTCAACACATTAAAGTGTCTGATGCTTTCCAACTGTGAGAGGAAAATGTATTAAATTAATGCTTCAGTTGTATGGAAGCACAGAGGCCCTAGTTACCATACTTCTAAGCCATAGATAAGTTCCCTTTGGATTGTTTTACTACATTTTATAATTTTTGCTATTTTAATCTTATATTATAACTATTACAGTAAATAAATTAACTTAAGACATACTGAATCTTTATAGAGTATGAATTAATATTGGACATATTTTTGAAATGCCAAGAAATTACCCTTCATGAAAATACTGGGGTTATAATATTATGAAAATACTCATAGATCCATAAATATCTTGAATCACAGATATGCAGACAAAAGTCATGAAAATCACTATATGTATATTTGAGTTATGTGGACATGGCCTCTGGAACTTTATAACAATGTCTGATGATAATTAAGAATTAGCAAAAGTCAGGGACTGGAGAGATGGCTTGCCTGCTGAGCCTAACAACCTGGGTTTGATTCCCCAGTACACACATAAAGTCAGATGCACAAAGTGGTGCATGCATGTGAAGTTCATTTGCAGTGGCTAGAGGCCCTGGTATACCCATTCTCACTCTCTCTCTCTCTCCTTTCTGCTTGCAGATAAATAATTAAAAAAATTATCAGAAGTCTAATAATCTACTTGTAATTAGTTTTATGTGTAATAGGATAAGTATTACCTTGTTACATACACCACAACCGATAGACAAAACTTTACTTCTTTGGCTCCAGTAGTGCTATGCACATAATCTGTTCATATTGGAGGTAGACTCAGGATTGTGAGATTGAATTTAACAAGTAAGTTATAGGCCAACATTGACTAAATAGTGAGACCCTCTTTTAAGTCAATACATTTTAAATAAGTTAATGAAAGTACTCTTTTATAGATGCATCCATAGATGATAAGTGAAGTATCTTTTAGCCAGATAAATTGAAAGATTTTTTAAAAAATTTTTTGTGACTGGATTTTTTTCTATATCTGAGTGCTGGGATTATAGATAGGAGGCACCATGCTGACCTCAAGGTTATTTTTCTTTGTTTTTTATTTTAATTAGGAAAGAAGTAAAAGGATAATAACCTATATTGATTCTCTTTACTTCTGAAAAGGTTGGTCTGATTCATTCAATCATCACTCAAAGACTCATACCTTATGAAAAACTTGCAACAGCCTTGTACCATGTAATAAAAAAGGATTGAAAAAGACAGGATTAGTTCTCTAAAAGAAAAGTAAGAAATTAATCAGGAAATGCATAATTTCTGGACAATTTTAAAAGCATTATAGCTTAGTATATTGTCAACACATTTGGGAAATAAATAAGTAACATTTTTGAAGACAGTATATACTTAAATGTGAAATAAGCTAGAGGGCAGAAACTTCTTCCAGATATAGCAGTAGGAATGTGTGTAAGCACAGGTAACATAGGGTAGATGATAGAAGGGTAAGTATAGTTGAGACCCAAGTTTGTTCATTCCATTTTAAGCAATTTGTCCTTTAGGGGAATATAATATAATTTACTAATGTATTGTTAGGAAAGTAAATAGGACATTTAATTTTATGAAAGACAGTGCTTATGGCAGTGTGGAGAATAAAGATGGCTTGGTTATTGTTCACATAGGAAATAACGAAGAGTTCAAAATCTGTGTATAGTTTGCACCTACAGGGCATATTGACACCCAGCATCTGTCTTAAGGATATGAGGAATTGATAGTCTTAGTCCTTTTGAATCATGGCAGGAAAGAGTGACAACTTTCAGAAGCCAATGCCCAAAATCCTAACTTTCACTGTATGCTAATATAGACTATGTGAAAACCAAACCAAACAAAACAAATGAAACAACCACACACATATCTATTATTTCATGATGAATGGTTTACAGCTTTATTAGAAATAGTGTCCAGAAAAGATAAAACCAACAGCCAGGATTCTATTCTTTGAAATTATGACTACAATAACTGAAACTGGACACTTCATTTTGGGCTTATATCAAAAAAAGAGAGCTATATAATTTACAAAGATAATGGTGATCATGTATAGGCTTATGCTAGTCTTTGAATTGGATGCTGGTTTATACAAGGTTTACACGGTTAATTTATGAGTGATACCATCAATTTTTAGTCCTGCCCATTTTTCCCTTGTATTCATTAGTGAGAGCACTGTGTATACTTGACTTTTACCATATTTCCCATCACATCTAGAACTCATTTTAAATGTAGAATTAGGCTAAACAGGTATAATGTATTTGTTCAATGTGTGAAGTAAATATGGAAACAGCATGATTTTATTGCCATTGCCTTCAGCTTTTTGCTTGTCTGCCCTTGGCCCCAGCACAGCTGTGTTCAGTTATGTACATTGTTTATTTACTTTGGAGTGTAAACTTCCTGTTGACAAACATTCAGAATTTCTGCCACAAATATGAAGACTATAGCTACATAGACAATTGTTTCATTTTCTCTCTTTGAAAAATAATGTACTATAGAACTTCTTATAGAGTAATTGAAACCTATAATTTTGTATATATTTTCTTTAGAAACATGGAATTTAAAAAGAGCAATTCTATAATTCTGTTCATTCTTTGTACTTATAGCAGTCTCTCTTACTGAAGTCTACTTCTGAAATTGACCCACCAGATGTTTTCTGAGGAAAAATCCATATTGGCTTCCATTTCCCTTAAGGTAGAAATGAATGGGAAAAAAAATGAATGGTGTGATTATGTGATTATGCAGCATAAATTATTGCCATTTTATGCTTAAATATGGTTCATTACTTCCTGCAAACATATTGCTATATTGAAATTATTATAAAGTTACAATATAGTTTTCAATGGCTTCAAACAGATAGAAGGAAACCAAATGAAGTTTTTAGAAATGACCTTTTCATAAGCTTCCTTGCTAGTGTAATGCCATAGTCCTCTCAGGAATTCTGTCTCTTTGAAAGAATAGCAGTGGAAAGGATGTCATAGCTCTTCATATCCTTGCCCTAAGCTGCTAGGAACATCTTCTCTTATATGCTCTTTAATTCAAGAGAGACAGAGAGAGAGGGAGAGGTATAAATGGGGTTGACTGAAAAGGGCCATTTGGTGCTCTGGGTAAGTTGTTGGAAGTGATCCCAGAAGTTACAGGATAGACTTCTTGTCTAAAGTCACTGCTAAAAACCTTGACAAGAATTTTGATGAGGTGTTACAATAACATGGTAACTCAATCTGTCTTTAAATCGGACTCATAAACTCCCACAGATAGGTCATGATTGCTGTCACTTCCTTTCTATGATGTTTCCCTTGGAAGCACAAAGAGTAGCTCCTGTGTTCATTATGAGTGATTGGGCACTGGGGCAAGAAAGCAGTGCCTGTTACAAATTTGAGAATACCTTTATTCTAAAATATATCTCAGGTACACTAGAAAAACAAATAGGATTATATCAGAAGTGAGTAATATTTAACAAAATTTGTAAGTAACATCAAAAACTACTTAACTGAACAATAACAAATGACAGTGGACAGAATGCTCTGCTCAGGCCACTACAGGGGAGTTGAAATATATGACTGTGCTTCTTCAGATTCGTCTGTGGTCAACTGTAGAGCCATGGAAGGTACTTGGGTGCTCAGAGTAAATGTGGGAGGAATTCTCTTAACAGGAATAACTGCAGGTCCTTTGTCCTTTTCATTGCTTCAATACAAAAAAGATTTGTGCCCCATGTTCTTGGAGTTAATAACCATTCTTTAATGATGGTTAATCTAGTCATTTTGAGTTATTTTCTGCGTTGTCACTATTGACTGGTGCTTATGGGTGAGGATTTGATTCCTTGGAGGTTAAGTTATAAGTGATTTGGAAAGCAGGAAGTCTGATGGGACTTCTTTTCATTAAATGTAAAATTATTCTATGTTAATATGTGGTAGTGAATATACCAAACTGTACAAAAGAACACATCGATTATGCATTGAGTGTCTGGTTTGTAAAATGTCTTGATGGTAGAAGTGGAATAATTATTAGCTACCTAAATATAAAATATAAAACATTCTAAAATAAAATAGCAAACTAAGAAAAAATCTTTATAGAATGAAAAATAATACCCTAAATATATAAATAGCATATTTCACATTTACAAGTAAAACACTGAGTTCTTAATGTATTGAGGATTTCATATAAGTTCTACGATTTGGATAGAACTAAAATCTTCACTTTTGGATATTTATTCACTGTCAGAATCTTGGCATAAATGGAGATGGTCTTTACTGCCTATCTGTGTAGAACTTTTTAATTGAGCAACTAGAACTTTGGTAATTGATAGGACATAGTTTTATTTTTGTTAAAAAATCTGTTAGTTCAAAATTCCTGTGAAGCTCTTTACTGGCAGTTGTCAAGACATCAGAGGAACATTAATCAGAGATCCACAAATGCAAAAAGAGAGAAAATACCACATAGAAATATCCAGTCCTGAGTCAATGCTCCAAAGAATGAATAAAGAAGTGAAATTTGACAGGTGGTACTCAAGATGAAGAAAGCAACTTTCTCAAGATTGAGTTACCATGAAGCAGCCAAATGTGTGCTTTGGAGGAAAAGTCAAATGGATGATTCATTTCCGACATGAGGAAGCATCTCTCACAGTTATGGACAAACTATCTCAATGTTGTTGAGAGTGTAGGGTCTTTTCACTTGTCAGGATCTTCCAAAGTTTTGAAACTGAATATTAACCTCCTTTTCCTACTCAAATGATAAGAAAGCCTTGACCCTATAGGAACTTTTGAATATCAAGGGTTTTGAAGATTTCACTGGAATATCCTGCTGTGAAGTGTTATTTTTATTCTCCCACACTGTGTGTGTGTGTGTGTGTGTGTGTGTGTGTGTGTGTGTGTGTATCTCCAGACATTTAAGTGCTTCCAAACTGCCATAATTCTTGTGTCACCATTGTCATTTAATAATATTAGCTAGGACAATACATCTCAGGAGAATGTGTTTGAGATGGAAGGCAGCATCAGCAGAGACCACCTGAATTAAGAAGGGGAGAAGTTGAATTTAAAGCTTCACATATTTTTTCCAACAAGCCCAGATACCAAATGTGGATGGCAAGAATTTGTATTTTGTCAATTAATTTGTGTTTTGTTGATCTGACTTTGATCATATAAAAGACATAATGATGTAGGGTGCATTTAATAAGAATTCTAACACCAACATTTCAATATTTGTCATTTTCATTTACCCTTTAAGGAAATATATTGATATCTCAATATATCTTTATATTTTTTAAAATTTGAAAGTGTTTGAATTGTTGCAACATCATCCTTAATACATTTATTCTTTATTATTTTGCTTACCAAGTCATAATACATGCTATTAGAATATGGAAATTATCTTAAAATAAGTAGATATCACATATTATTATTATTGTTGTTGTTGTCATTGTTTAGTCCCAATTCATTGATTGTACAAATACATGAAAGAAAATAAAACTTTTAACAACATAACTTATAATTGTAATCTGATAATAGTTTAGCAAAAGGTGTTCTCAAGACTACTTACATTGAGTTCACACTGTAGTTGGAAGTGAACTCAGGTTGGTGTCTGTTACCCTCAAGCTCTATGTAGTGGGACAAATTGTCTGAACCCCAAACTCTGGCTTCCTAGTGTCTAACTTGTGGGTAATATAAAGTGAATCTCATCCAATTTGTATTTTATTTTGGTTTTAGTGTAGGTGAAAGGTGTGAGCCTCTTATCAGAGAACACAGAATGAACTGAATAATAAATATTATTCATATCATTATCAACTTTATCCTCGTTGTAATTTTAGTATTTAAGCAAGTACAAAATATCTAAATGGAGTGAAACTTGGGCTTGATTCTGATGTGTTGTGAGTCAGATTATAGCTTTCTGTTTTGTTTCCTGCTGTTGATCAAAGTCTTAAACCTGCCCTGGGAAGTGATGGGGTGCACATGGCTGCTCAAGACAGAGTTGTGTGCAGTGGTGTGGCTGCAGATAGTACCAGGAACAGCAAGGAACTGGACCCAAATCTTGTAGCCAGAGAGGGTGTAGCTGCCATACTGTGGATCCCTCTAGTCAATGCCAGCACAGGAATCTTTGCCATACGCCAGTGGAAGTCCAGTAGTTTCAACAAAGTCAAGCATGCACAGTTTCCATATGTTACTTTTAGAGAAGTCCCACAATTTAGGTGGATTCTACTTATGAGCTTAGGCTTGATTTTCATTCAAGGAACTGAAATAATTATTAAGAGAAAACATAACCATTCCGTATATCTGGTATGTGTGTTACCAATTTATTATCCATAAGGTAGGAGAAGTAATGCTTAAGATTTAGGATTGGGTAGTAGATTCAATTAATTTTTATTTTTATTTATTTATTTGAGAGCAACAGACAGAGAGAGAAAGAGGCAGATAGAAAGAGAGAGAGAGAATGGGCGCACCAGGGCCTCCAGCCACTGCAAACGAACTCCAGACGCATTCGCCCCCTTGTGCAACTGGCTAATGTAGGACCTGGGGAATCGAGCCTCGAACCAGGATTTAGGCTTCACAGGCAAGCGCCTAACCACTAACCCATCTCCCCAGCCCGATATTCAATTTTTGAACTTGGCTCTTTGGCACTAGAAATGAACCATCTCTGGTACTCTGTATTGATAACATATTTGCAAGGGACATAATTCAATATAAATATCAAATATCTTGTACACTATTGCCATTTTTCACAAAATAAAAAAAATAATAATATTAAGGGAAACCTGCTACTATATTTCACTTTTCTTTGATTGTTTTAAAATGTTTGTTATCTTTACTACCTCAGGATTCATGTTGTTTATACTTCCTCCAAATCCCTCTTCCTAAAAAGTAGAGGAAAGAGAACAAGTTCTTGGCTTTAAGTAAGACCTGTCACTGGTTGAATATGGAATAAAAGCCAATAGTGCTCTGACACTCTGGTTCTTTTTTTTATTATTTAATTTATTAGTTTTCTTTTCAGCAAATACAGGCAGTTTGGTACCATTGTTTAGGCTCATCCATGATCTACCCCCTCCCAATGGACCCTCCTTGTTTATGTAAATGGATTGTGCATTGTGGAGTTAGCCCACAGTTATTGGTACGATAAATGTCTCTGCATATCATGACCCAACATGTGACTCTGACATTCTTTCCACCCCCTCTTCCACAAAATTTCCCTGAGCCATGTTGGGTTCATTTTTGGTCTGCTTCAGTGCTGAGGTGTTGGGGGCCTCTGAGGCTCTGGCTCTCTGATTTGGTAGGAGTTGATTTTTCTTTGTGTTGGTCTCCTTCCCCTTTGTGCTGGTATCCAGTTCATCAAGAAAACAGCACCCTTGCTTGTTTCGCCCATTTTCCTTAGTTTCATTCGGGCCCCTTTTGAGGTATGTTGGGGCAGCTCTCTCCTTAGGATCTGCATCTATCTGAAAAAGAGAAGCATATTCTCCAACAAAGAGTAAGTTATCACCCAGAAAATTGAGATAACGCTTACTTTTTTGATAGAGAGTTTAATAGGTGTAGGCCCTCTTGTACCCCATGATTGATGGTAGCTTGATATTGGAGAGTGGGCTTATGTTTGGATATGGTTCTGACTTGTTTCCCAGCTCCAGCTATGGGTCTCCTACCACTGAGAGGATCAGTTAGCCAAATCAAAAGCAGTTGGTTCCCCACCATGGCTGTGTGCCACTATTGCGCTTGTGTGGGCATCACATCAGGTTATTTGTTGCTAATTAGGTTAGACCATAAGTTGCTTGGACAGATATTAGCCATTTCCCCCAGTCGCCCATGTAGCACCTTCTGGCACTAGACATGCTGACTGTCTGGGGACTGACTCTCTCCTGGCTTCCAGCCATGCCATTCCATTTTACGTGTCAGTTGCACATGGAGTCTTCAGCAATAGGGTCTGTGGAAAGGGAACTGTGATGCTTCCCACAAGTATCAAGATGAATGGAAGACATCATGCATGTAAGTGCTTATCTGGCTGCCAGAGAACAGTACTCCAAACGTGGCTCATATTAAAATTACCAGTAATGACAGTCCCAACCAATGAGTACTCAGTACAGTCAGGCAAAGCCTTATTAATAGAGTAGAATGTATACTGAGTGTGAAAAATATGATACATGGTGGCTTGTGATACTAAAATTCTGTGTACTCAATGAGTAGTATGTGATGAAAAGAAAAACTGCACCTTTGAGCATTTGCATGAATTGAGAATGATTTGCGTACAATTGATAGGTTCAGGCAGGAAGGCTCTGATATTTCAGTCTGCAAATGATAGGTGAGAGGATAAGAAGCTGAAGGTTCAGGGAGACTAGTAGGGCCAGAAACACCCACGAACTCCCTAGGTGGTGAGGCCAGGGAAGCCTTCAGGATACGACACATGAGAAATAGGCTTTCTTTCCAAGTCTGAGGTAGGGTGAGATTCTGCTTATCTCGCATCTCTATTTCATATACACTATATTGTTCTATGGTTTATAATGTGACCATGTTCTTTTTATTAAAAATTAAGTAATAAAAATATCAGTTCACGTGAAATTTGCATATATATATATATATATGTTATGTTTGAGAAAACTATTATTTCATATTAGAAAAGAATTCAAACTTCTATTATCAGTTATTATATTATCTAGGTTATTGAAATTCTCCCATCTAGGGCCTTGTATATTTTTATTATTATTTTTTAAAAAATCATGTATTTATTTGAAAGAGAGAGAGAGAGACTGAGAGAGAGAAAGGGAGAAATGGGTGCAAGAGCCTCCAGCCACTGCAAACAAATTCCATATGCATATGCTACCTAGTGGATATTGTTTATATTTGTACTGAGGAATCAAATTGGGTCCTTAGGCTTGGCATGCAACTTAACCACTGAGCCACCTCACCAGCACCCTTGTATATTTTTGAATTTAATAATTGGCTAATTATTCACGATTTATTTTTGTTGTTTATTTTTCTCTACTTATTTGAAAGAGACAGACAGAGAGAGAAAGAGGCAGAGAGAGAGAGAGAGACTGGACACACCAGGGCCTCCAGCCACTGCAAATAAACTCCAGATGCATGCATCACCTTGTGCATATGGCTACATGGGTCCTGGGGAAGGGAGCCTCAAAACAGGGCCCTTGGGGCTTCACAGGTAAGTATTTAACCACTAAGCTATCTTTCCAACCCACCATTTATTAATTTACTAAATTTTTGTAACTCAAATTCTTGTTTTCTACTTTCACATGATCTTAGGATTACTTTAAGATGAGAGATTTTTCAAAGCATGAAACATTAATTTATAAATGAACAAAGATATTGAAGGTTACGAAACATATCACTGATTAAAATAATCAAGTATGGGATTCATAATATGTATTTTATATTTTAAAACAATATTTTTTTGTTTATTTGAGGAGTGATAAGGTGATACACAGAGCATATCGGTGTGCCAGCGCCTCTTGTCACTGCAAAAGAACTCCAGACATATGTGCCACTTTGTAAATCTGGTGTTATATGGGTACTGGGGAATCAAACCTAGGCCAGCAAGCTTTGGAAACAAACACCTTTAACTACCTTGAGGTTTAGATGAAATTGATTTTAATTGATAAATAACGGATGTATGGTTATAAAGGAAGGACATATAAAATCCAATAATTGAAAATTTTTAATTTTGATGGGTTCTTGTATCTTTTGCTCTCTCTGTTATGTGTTTTGTTTTCTTTTTATAAATTTTTCTATTTATTTATTTTATTTATTTGAGAGCATGTGAGAGAGAAAAGAGGCAGGCAGAGAGAGAAAGAATGGACACACCAGGGCCTCAGCCACTCTAAGAACTCCAGATGTATGTACCACCTTGTGCATCTGGCTTATATGGGGTCCTGTCCTTTCGCTTTTTAGGCAATTTCATTAACCACTAAGCAATATCTCTAGCCCTTTCTTTTTAATTTTTATTTATTTGAGAGAAAGAGAGTGGCAGACATAGGTGAATGCTTTGTTTTCTTTATTAATCTGATGCTGTATGGAAGAAAAAGGAATTTGAGAGTAAAGGTTGCAAAATCCAGTACATATGTGGGCCAAGCAGATAACATAAGGAAGTCAAGAGGACTGTAGTGAATTCTTTTTTCAGGAAGATGTAGCAACCCTGTTGTGAAAGAGGCCCTGCCACTCAATCCTTCTCTTGTTGGTGAGAAATGTGAGCTTTCTTTCTCTGTCTCTCTTCCTGATCTACAAATACATCCAGTAATTCAAATCTCTTTTATGAACCCTCACTATTGATATTGTTTGTCAGACAGTTTGAGAACTTCAAGCTTGTAGATGACAAAGTACATAATGGGCCACGTTTAGCTTCCTTTCAAAAAACTTTCCTTTTAGAAACTTCCCTGTGTTATGGACACACACACACACACACACACACACACACACACACACAAAATGTGTGCTGGTATGTACTAAAGAGGCAGGTTGTAAGGCAGAGCTTCAGTCTGAAGCCTGAAATACTGTGTTTCTTAGGTGCTTTGGGTGATGCTGGCACTGCTGGTCCATGGACACACTTTAATAGGTATCTCAGCACTTTTTTTTTTTAATTTCATGTCATTATCTTAGCACTTTTGCCGATAAGACAGCTCACACATCTGACTTTAGTGCAGCCAAGTGGGCCTTTTTATAAAAGCAATCCCATTGATTGGGTATGGTTATCTGGAATACTGTGGCTTCTGTCTTAAAGGGGAAAACAATAACAATGCTGGCCTGTGTGTTTAACATTTACTGTGTTTATCCCTATCATTTTATAAATGAATAAAGAGATTGAAGGATATGAATTAAGTTTCTCTGTATTATGCCATCTTCATGTAGACAGAACAAAAAGTACTATTTATTGACACTGATAAGTCTTCTAGGGCTGCCATGACAAAATATAAGTTTATGAGTAGGTGAAATAATGCGATGGTATTTCCTTTGTCTCTGTCTCTCTCTCTGTCTCTCTCTCTGTCTCTCTCTCTCTCTGTCTCTCTCTCTCTCTCTCTCTCTCTCTATATATATATATATATAAATATACATATATATGTATGTAAATATATATGTATGTATGTATGTATATGTATATGTATATGTATATGTATATGTATATGTATATGTATATGTATATGTATATACAAATTCTATACTTACAGACAACAAACCATGGTGTTTCCCTCCCCTCCACTCCCTCACTTTCTCTTTCATAACTCTGCTTTCTGTCATATCCCCTCCCTCTCTCCATTAGCATCTCCTTTAATTTGATGTCATCATATTTTCTCCTATTATGAGGGTCTTGTGTGGGTATTGCTAGGCATTGAGAGGCCTTGGATATCAAGGCCAAATTCTGTCCAGGCAGTTGTATGTAAGGAGTGGTATCCTTCCTTTGGCTCTTACATTCTTTCTGCCACCTCTTCCGCAATGGACCCTGAGCCTCGTGGGTGTGAGATGTTTCAGTGCTGGACACTTATCTCTCCATTCTCAGCACTATGTTGCCTTTTGGGTGATCCCAGTGGTCATCACTATCTGAAAAGAGAACAAGGTATTTTCTCAGAGTTCTGAAGACTGGAAATCCAAGGTCAATATGCTGGCAAACTGGGTATTGCTTTGAGGTTATATATTACCACAGTTCTAGTTTCTGTCTCATCACTGAGAAAAAAAAACAAAAAAACATTTAAATAAACACACTAGATGGGAAGAAAAACTATATTTTGGCTTAAAGTATCTAGAAGAAGCTTCATGATGACAAAGAAAGGATGGTAGAGAGGCAGGGCATCATTTCTTGCCATAGCAGCTATCAGAAAGCAGCAAGAGAGTGAGATAAACACTGGCCTCAGAGAGCTGGGCTGGAGGTCAGCAAAGCCCTCACTTAGTAACACAGCTCATCCAACAAGGCTTCACCTCTATGAGCTAAAGACCAATCAAAACACACGAGGCTATTGGACAGGTCCACCAAACCAAAGCCAGCACCTTTCCTTGGTGGGTGTCCCACAGTTCTGACAACTCCAAAATCCTTGGATCTCAATGCAACCCAGGGTTTCTTCATGCCATGACCTGCACCCCTCCATGGATTCAAGGAGTATAACCCTGTTTTACATTGATTCTCAATGGGGTGTCTGCAAATTTTCATTGAAATGCAATAATCCTTTCTTTCTTACATGAGTAATACTTCTAGAACCAGTACTAGGTTGGCTACAAAATTCACTAATCCAGGGAAAAAAATAAAGGCAAGTATAAGGAGGAGAACTCCTTTAACATTCTAATTAGCATTCTTCCTGAAGCCCCAATGAAGAACAGTCGGCTCAATGGCAGTGGTCTCTCAAAATAAATAAATAAAATAAAATAAAATAAAATAAAAGTAAAAACATAGCTCTCCAAAACTTTCATGTCTTTCTGTGCTATCATATCATCATACTCTGCTAAACTTTGCTCTAATTCTCAGAACACGGGCAGAGCACAGCCAGAATAACACAGGAACTTAGCCCCATTCCTTCCCAAGCCAAGTCTCCACAGTCCACAGACCTTGCTGCATTTAGGTCTGGTGCATCAAGTTCTGTTTATTGCACTGTGAGGTGTGCCTTGGTAGAAACTTTCAAGTCCTATCATATTCCTCCCACAAATAAGTTCCGGATGACCAAAATGTACACAATTAGCCTTCCAGCAACAGTGACCCCCCATTCTTCGGGTAGCAATACTCCTACTTTTTGCTGAGAGAAAAGACCAGGCCAAAAGCAGCTGATCAAGAAACATGGTTTATTTTAGCTTACTGACTCAAGGGAAGATTCATCACAGTGGGGAAAGAATGGTAGAGCAGAGGCCGCACATAAGTTCTTGCTATAGCCTCTGGCAGAAAGCAGCAAGGGAGTGAACTGCACTCTGGCAAAGGTGGTACAGGCTATAGCACTCCTAAGCCCAACCCCAGAAATACACCCCCTTCATCAAATGAGGACCAAACACGTAAAACATGTGACACTATGGGTGTTATCGTATTAAAAACATCTCAGTGAACTCTATATCATGTCCACACATGACTTCTTCTCTATGGGCTAGGTGAGGAAAGGGGATATATATTCATAACAAGGACTTTCCCTTATGAGCTAATAACCTCCTTTAACTTTTATTTTCTTAAGGGTCTGTCTCCAAATATAGTCACATTGGGGAATAGAACTTCAGCATATAAGTTTTGAGGAGGCACATTTCAGTCTATAATGGATAACCTTGACCAAGTTATATTTACACAATTGTACTATTGCACTCTTATTTATACAATTGTACTATTGTAACTATGAACAATATAATAGTTTAGTATTTCATACCTTTGATAAAGTTTTATGTGGGAAATCATTTGAAATTTTAAATGAAACTGCCATTTTCATTTATTCCTAACTATATATAGCTGAGAACAATTTCTTCACTTGTCCGTGTGTGTGTGTGTGTGTGTGTGTGTGTGTGTGTGTGTGTGATGTATGTGTAGCATGGTGTGGGATGTGCTCTCTGTATAACCTAGGTAAATGCCCTGTACAGATGGAGACCACAGGAGAATGTTGGATACCCTTTTCTATATTTCATCTGAGTGATTTCTTGAGCCACAACTCCTCCTCAACTTGGAGCTGACATATTTTTGGTTAATATACCTTAGTGATTCACAAGCCTCCTCCACATGCCTGGATTACAGGGTAGTTACATGGTCATTCCCAGATTTTTAGAAAGTATTTTATTTATTTATTTATTTATTTATTTATTTATTTAAGAGAAAGAGGCAGACAGAGAGAGAAGGAGAGAGGTAGGGGGCTGGAGCAATGGCTTAATGGTTAAGGCACTTGCCTGCAAAGCCAAAGGCCTCAGGTTCAATTCCCCAGGACCCATGTATGCCATATGCACAAGGTGGTGCATGTATCTGGAGTTTGTTTGCAGTGGCTGGAGGCCCTGGTGCACCTATTCTCTCTCTTCCTCTCTCTCTGTCTTCCTCTGCCTCATTCTGTCTCTCAAATAAATAAATGAATGAATAAATGAATAAAAATAAAATATTTTAAAAGAGAGAGAGAGGTAAACCAGGGGCCCTAGCCACTTGTAATGAACTCTAGAAACATGTGCCACCTTGTGCATCTAGCTTTATGTGGGGATTGGGCAATCAAACCTGTATTCTTAGGATTGTCAGGAAAGTGCCAGAAAGACTAAGCCAACTCTCAGGCCCATTCCTAGTTCTGTACATGGATCCTGGGGCTCAAATTCAGGCAGATTTATGCCCTCATGTGTGCATAACAAGTGCTTTTATTGGCTGAGCTATTTCCCTAGCCCAAAAGCAAGAAAATTTACAAATAGTTTTATAATACTAACAGTATAACACTGGAAGTTCTCTGTTTAACCTATGTATTATTCATATATTAATAATATTCTGTGAGGAAAACATACAGTATTGAGAAAAATCACCTTGAAATATTCCTATAAATTTGTCATACTTCTTTCTACCATTTTTAGGTAAGTGGACAGTATGAGTCTTTAATTAATTTCTGTATTTAATTTTAGAATTGCTATTGTTGTATTTTCTTTATTACCTTTATTTGATTTGCATTTTTTCTTAAAACTTATGGTTTATATGTTCATATTTTTATTCTCAGTGGCAACATATTATCCAGAGAAGCTTTTGCAAAACGTAATCAGCACGAAACACACACACACACACACACACACACACACACACACACAAACACACACTTTTATTCAGAAAAAAATCAGACTCAGTAGTAAATTTGGACATTTTATTTGTATATTATTAAGCATTTTTGAGAACTTTGGAGTGATTGATTTAATTATATGTCCTGGCCAACAGTTTCTAGTTTTCCTGGAAGAAATGGTGCTAGTCACATAAAAATCTAGATGTCAGAAAGACTTCTTTTCAGTTTATTTCATTTCTAAAATTAAATGAATGGAAATCTTTTCTTTGTTTACACTTAGATTTTGCTGAGAGTATCTCACAATGTATTTGATTTGTTTCCCGCTGAAGCAGAGACTGCAGTTCATTCATGGTGGGCGGTCTGACAGACACACACGCACACACACAACTAATCTGCCCCAGCTTCTGAACTCAGAAGACTGCGCTCGCTGTCTGGCGCTGAAATAAGGGACCCTGAGTGGGTGGTGTGCTGGCATGCACAGAATGCAAGTCAGTCTTCAGAGCCAGAATCGTGTATTTTGGGCATGGGGGGGGGTGGAATTTATTTAGAGTCTGCTCACAGCTTAATCTACTGCCACAAGTGTCAGTGGCCTTGGCTCTCATCCCCAGTGTCTTTTGACGAGCCACAAAACTTTTCACGCTCTTCTTCATAGTGAAGGTATTATCTGCCACAATCAACAAAATATTGCATAGTTATTGTCCATGCTGATTCAGCTCTTCTAATGTTACATTTTACTTGGAGAAAAGTAAGCGTGAGTCTTAGGGGAGAGCTTATATTGTTGGTCAGCCTTTTTGCTCCCTTTCTTTGGTGTTTTGTTTTGCTTGTAAAGGCTGCCCAGAGCATTATCCTTGGCTCCCCTATTCTGCAAATTGCTTACTGAGAATTCTTTATTAGCAGTAGTAGGAGTCAAGGGGCTTGAGACAGAAATTCATTTTTTCTGAAAGAAAAAGAAACCAAGTTCTAATTGGGCACAGGACAACTTGGAAAACATAGCATGCACACTGTGAAACTTTTGGCAATACATCCTCTGCATCACTTCCCCCAGGATTCTCCCATCTCCCAAAACAATCAAGGGGATGCATGCTGGGTTGATTAAATAGAATGAGTGATTGCAAAAGGAATGAAATCCAAAGAAATTATAGCTGAAATTAAGATAAATAATACTTCACATTTGAAGTTTTTATGTTTTATTTTATTTATTTATTCGAGAGAGAAAGAGATAGATACAGAAATAGACAGGTAGAGAGAAAGAGAGAGAATGGGCATGCTAGGGCCTCCAGCACTATAAAAGAACTCCAGACCCCTGTGTCCCTTGTGCAGCTGGAAAATGTGGGTCCTGGGAAATTGAACCGAGGTCCTTTGAGTTTGTAGGCAAGCACCTTAACCGCTAAGCCTTCTCCCCAGCCCACATTTCATGTTTTTAATGAAGGAAGGGTTTGTTCTTCAGTAAACCACCCAGTTTATCAAACATGGACAGAGTTTTCCTGTTTGACAGTGCTCACGAGATGCTCTTTATGGTCATTGTGAATGCAGTAATTTGTCTCTATAACCACCATTTCTCAGTCTTTGTTCCTTTTGGTATCTATGAGTCATAAATTCAAGTCCATAGTGAAATGCATGGACAATGATAAAATGATAGCTCTTGAATGTTTTATAAATTTATAAATAAGCATGCACAAAAGTTGGTTTAACTGGAATATTACTTTGCAGTAGATTGAAAAAGTAAAAAAAAATATTGTGAGCTATGTTACATAACATCTTATAACTGAGTAATTAAATATGCTTTTAAAAAAATCCAGTTAGGTTGTACTACATTTACTTGGAACCAATAAGGCCATTTAAACATTAATATAAAAATTATTCTGCTGAATTAGATCGGTTGCATAATCTCTTGGGATGTATTGGTTTAGGCAAGTAAATAAAGCTTGCATTTTTATTTGTTCACTTGCATCATAAATTGCAATAGAATTATATTTCACTATAAATACTAGTGCATACTATTTTATAAGTTGAATTCTATAACAAATGTTATATGTAGTGGCTTTCCAAATAACTAAAAGACTTTTTAACATCTGTTTTTATTAAGGACATACTTTGTATGGATACATCATGTGTTGGTACTTGTTTTTGGTATTTTTCATGCAGACCATTCACTGTATTTTATTCATTATTATGTGTCTAAGATACATTTAAAATACATTAAAAATAAATGTATTTACTACCCTTTGAAATATCAGCAAATAGTTTACATGGTAGACGATATATATATATATATATATATATATATATATATATATATATATATATATGTGCAGATATACACATATATATATATATATAGTTATATACCTATATACACATACACAAACACATGTACACATATACCTGATTTGGTAGTATATTTTAAAGTGCTTGAATAAATTCTTAGGATATCAAAATTGACTTCTACTTGTTAAGAAGATATATGTGGGTATATTTCTAAAATGTAAAGAGAGTGGATTGTTTAACAGTACAAATATAATCACTTTTAAGAACAGTACCTAATTTTATTGCTCCTTGAAGTTATTTCTACTTCAAATTGTTTGTCATTTAAGTTACTTATACTTCAAATTATTAACTCTTATTTTATCATATTGGTAGGAGTACCTAGTTGCATAATTGGGAGTCATTATTTTGCCAGCTTTTCCTGTAGAGAAATTCAAGGCATTATAATAAAATAGTAAAAAAAAAAAAGCCTTATAGTGTGAAACAAGATATGAATTAAAATATCCCATTGAGAGTTAAATTAAATTATTTTTCTCAAACATTTTATAGCACACATTATACTTCCTACATAAAATGTTATACATTTCAAGTGGCTAAAGTTTGTACATATTGTATTCCTCAGAACGTTTGTTATCAAAATGGTTAGGACAACTGGTTATCTTGTGCTGTTGTGTAGAGCGACACCTTCATATTTTCATTATTTTTCTAGTTCATCAGACAGTAGTGGCGTACAACTACATGGCTTTAATTGCCAGCTAGATTGTATTATTCCATTATTTACATAAAGTGGTTAAGGGTACTGGAGGTTAATAATTTGGTCCGGCAATCATAAGTAGTGTTTGCCAAAAATAGAACTGTTTACAATAGTTGTCCAATTATATTCGCCTCTCACTCATTTTATTATTATTTTTTGCATTGGTCAACAGCTTTCTGCCAACTATATGCATCTTATACTTTGTGAGTTTTGCCTCATCCTACAGATAGTTGGTCTCAAATGTTTGATTATTTAATGCCAGGAGGAGTTATTGCTTAGCAACATTTTTAATGTTATCCATGGTTGGGAAGTTCAAGATTACAATCATGGTGCATTTTTATAGAATGAACACTCAAAACATGCCATCTTGAACGTCACACTTTTAGAAATAGTCACGGACTTGGTTTCGGCCTCTGAAGAGGTGTCATGGCTCTACCACTATGAGTATCTTACAGTAGCCTCTTGGGTTTGTGTCCAAATGAAGAAATACAAGAAATACATGTGGTTTAACTGAAATAACACTGGCTTTTCTTGAAAACCTAAGACCAATCAAAATGTCTCACATTTAAATCATATAAGCCACACTGAAATTGTCTTACACAAATGTGGGTTTATACCGAAAGCCTTGTCTACTTATAAAGTAATGTTGGAGCTGGGATTATTCAGAGATTATGGATTTGCCAGAGAGTAAAAAAAGAAATAGAAAAAATGTACATAATTCCTTCAATCATATTTTAGATTTTTGAACTTTGAATTCATTTATTTTGAATCTAAGCAAGTTGACAATGACTAGGAGGAAATCTGAAGTTTTTAGCTCAGAAGCAGCTGTTAAGGAAATGATTACGTTCCTGTCATGAGGATGGTAACATCAGGACAGCCCAGACCAAGAGGAGATTCTCCACTATAGCTTGATTGAGTCATGGCACTAGTCAGGAGGACTCACCCTCCACTACTGTCTTTTATCAAAGATGAAAAGTAGATGATTTTGATGATCTGAAACATACAAGAAAGGAATAGTGTTAGAGGTCCTTCATCTTACTTGGAACCATAACACACTCAGTCTATTGCTTGCCATGTAATCACTGGTTCACAAATGTTAATTTTGCCTCTAAACTCCCTGTAGATATTAGAAGTGACAATGAGTTCTGTGGGAGAAAGGACTTGTGTCCTTTCCTTGCAGCCCTACTAAACATTCAACATGCTACTCACTATTTAAAAAAAAAAAAAATCCTTTCTGAAATTAAAAAAAAAAAAAAAGAACTGAGGAGCATGGTGGCACACACCTTTAATCCCAGCACTCCGGAGGCAGAGGTAGGAGGATCACTGTGAGTTCGAGTCCAGCCTGAGCCTACATCATGAATTCTAGGTCAGCCTTAGCTAGAGTGAGACTGTACCTTGAAAAATAACAACAACAACAATCCTTTCTGACTTAACTCATTTAGGAATATTCCCACAAAGCCTCTTATACATGAAATATTAGATAAGGAATTGTTATCATGGAAATTACTAAAGGAGTTCCAAGATAAAAGTAATTTATTTCCAAGTACATGAGAGAATATACAGCATGATTTTATGAGAATTAAGTATGAGAAGAAACTTGGATCTCTCAGGAAGTTAAACCTTGGAAATAGGGCTGGAGCATGGGCACCCAATAAGAAGAAAGAGTACTTGCATACCATGTGTGTAGTAACAGGGAATGTGTGTTGCTTAAAAAAAAAACTCATTGTATCTTACTTGCTTTTTAAAAGCTTATTCAGAGTTTCAGAAATTCTTCAAGAGTGAAGTTAACTCTAGAGAGATAGGACTATGATAAGCTCGTTTGATTTGTTTTTCTTTCTGTTTTTAAATACAGTGCATTCTAGTGGATGTGTTGGTATTGAAATGGTAGAAAGGCCTCTTGTTAGGGCCAGTAAGGTGTCAGTTTTCCACAAATGGATGCTTAGACAGACACAGGGCTGATACGGCAGCATAAGCTTGTTTTACTTCTCGTGGACTGATAAAGTAAGGCTATGCGATACTCTCTAGTTCTTATCAATACTTCCAGATACAAAGGTGCAAATTCTTCTTTAGACAAAAGTGATGTCTGTGGCTTCCCTGGGAACCTTGTACATTTTTGTGCTCCTTTTCTAGACAAAAAAGTAAGCAAGAAAAGCTTAGTCTTTCTGGAATGCAAAACTGAATTAAAAAAAAAAATGAGCTTCCTAGAAGTAAACATAAAAGAGTATATGTTTGTTTTTGCAGAAAGTGAAATTTATAAATATACTTTTCTATGAGTAGTTCTTCACTCTAAGAAAATACAATCTTCACAATGGAATATTGGGTTCTATGTCCTTTAATACATATACAACCCTGCACTAATGATTAACTGGTGTGCCCCTGAGGTTTCCCCAGACTAAACCGCCTTTCAGCAGATTCCCTATCTGCTATCTGGGGAGTGTTTACTACAGCTAAAACTCTTAAGCACCTTGTCTCTGAGACTGATGGGGATAATTAAGCCAGTGTTCCCCAGTCCTCTGCTCTTCTTTGTGATGCTTGAAACTGGAAGGGGGCGGGGAGAGAGTTACATTAGCTGCAAACAAAACCCAGGAAATTCATGGTTAGCAATTCAGTATAGATTTTCTTGATTGACTTTATTATAAGCTATTCATTTCTTTCCAAAAAGTCTATATTCCCCTATAGACAGAAGAGAAAAATCTTAATTCAGGCCATGTAATTTTACACAAAATGGAAATGGCTTTACTGACCCACTGTATGTGTGAATGGATGAATATTAGTTATAGGCACATAGCTAAAATCATTGAAAATATTTATTTGTCACTAATCTTAAATTTAGAACTATTCTAATTAGACATAGTAATGTTTAGAAGATGGGGCATAGTATTTTGACTCCTGAAATGGAATTGTTACTCAGTGTTTTTTGTTTTACTTTTTGCTTTGTACCATGAAATTTATGGATATATATGATGTTGAACTTCTTCATTTTTTTTTCCTAATCTTGACTGGATATCCAGAGGAAATAGTCTCATAAGCAAACTATCATATGAAGATATAGCTAAAATTGAACACTTTATGCAATTGTATAATATATTTTAACTCAATATATATTGTTTTGAATTATTCATGTATTGTAAATATACATTTGGCTTGTGGTTTCATAATTGAAGTTTAATTTTTGAACACAATATTTACTGTTTGTGTTAACTGATATGAAATGATTAATTTATGAATATATCTTTGTCTTTATACTTAAATTTACTCATAACTAGTTGTTGATAACAGCAATAACAGCAATCATGTATTGTCACAATGGTATTCTATAATTTTTCATTCTACTCAAGATAGTGATTTATAGTTTAATCACGATATCTCTATATACCAATAATTCCTGTAATGTAAGTATATATCCACTCAAATGAACAAAAGAATAAATTGAAAACCTAAGTGTAAATTAGTTAACAGTCCATACAGGTTCATATAATCAGCAAGAATTTTCTGCCTTGTGAACATTTCTGTTTCTCTGTTATTTTATTGGCTCGTTCCTCAGATTACTTGTTTATGAAATAAGTATTTTTTTTCTGTCTAGAATGTGTGATTCAATAAGAACACTGTCACACACAGAGAAAATCAGGCTAACTATTGCACTACTTGTTTTTATTGACTACTGTTACTTAATTCCCAAATGTAGAAAGGATAGACAAAAGTGATTTTACAATAAAGTACTCAAACATATGATTTTGAAACTAATGTGATCATGTGAATATCTCAGGTCATTCGAGATTTTAATGTATTTCTTGTTGAAAGGATCAAAGTTATGATTACAACTTATATGTGTAAGACAGAGACCCACTACTTATAAATATAACTGGTATTCTTTCTGTTGAATATTATTATTATCAAGCATGTGTTGCAGAAGCCTGTAAACAGACATTGGAAGCCTTTCAAAATGTTCTCCAAAGCCAGATATGGCCTAAAAATGTACGTTGACAAATAAGAAAGCAATGAGTACACTATGTTCAAACGTAATCTAATGGAGATTCTGGATGAGGCCAGTGGAAATCAAATGAATCCGTCACCATGAAATCCATCATTGTTTGTCCATTATCTGAACTCTCACAGCTCAGAAAGGCCACTTTGTCCCCCCACTGCGCTCACCTACTATATTCTTGTGGTGTAATGTAGTAACCAAGTGACTGTGGGCTGAACAATTTTCAGCCTCCCACACAGTGTGGGCAGCACACTGTACCTTTGATAGAAAGCTACATTGCTACACTATTCATTGTGCAACCATTGAAAGGAGGCTTGGTGAAAAGAAAATACTGAATGTGTTTATGAAACTCTGTCCTGTGTTTGGGCTTCACTGTAGGCAAGTGTATATTTCTATTAAATTCTTTAAAAAGTGACATTTGCAAAGGCTAATTTTGACAAAAAAAAAACAAAAATCAAAACAGGATTAGCTTTATTGTAAAGTTCTGATAAATTTTTGGCTACTTTTCCAGTTTATAAGAACTTAATCTACTTTGTATGTCTGCTTACATATGGTACCTTGTGAAAGTGGACTTTCCCAGGATTCCTGCTTCACAAGTGGATGGATGGATACACATGGGACATATCTTTGTTTGATAAATGTTACTGAGCAGTTTATCTTAACGCTCTGCAGCTTCTGTCAAATGGAACAATGTACTGTTTGCTAATGAAGAAGCATAACAACACCATGGTACAAGAAATCAGCCTCCTTTTTAAAGAAGGAAATTCTTGTTTTGTATGATATAATATGTATCAAATACTTACAAAGACAAAGGAAATGGAAAGATGAAACGAAATAAAAGATGTCTTCAATTAATAGTCTATTCAGTATAATAAGTATGAAAGATACATCATCATATGTTAAAGTTAAGAGTGTTGTGTTTATTATTAAGGCTTTTTATATCACTGGTCTTTTACAATAGCTACATTGAAGTAGGATACCCTCATGGTTTATTCATAAGACCTAGAATTTAGCATAATATAATCAATTTATTCCTAGCAATGTTATTAATATGACATAAATGTGCAATTTATTTTCATTTTGTTTTCACATAGCAAACAATATCATTTATGATATTAAAATAACTTACCTTAGTTTATCAGACATGTGTTTGTAGGTTTGCATAGGTTTTTGCACATGCACTAGAAAGAAGTAATTGTTGAAAGAGATTGCTTGTTTAACAGAGGCATGAAGATATTAACTAAAAACATTTTAGGGGCCCTAGGTACTTAATAAGTTGTGAAAGGCATTCTCCTTTGATGCTTTCTTTTCAAAGTAAAGTTCTTTTTTACTTCGGAGGAATGGAAACAGGTACTAAAAATGTGCCATCATTATGGGCTTCAGGATTATTTATTGTATATTTTTATTTATTTATTGGTTTTTTGAAGTAGGGTCTCACTCTAGCTCAGGCTGACTTGGAATTCACTGTGTAGTTTCAGGGTGTCCTTGAACTCATGGCAATCCTCCTACCTCTGCCTCCCGAGTGCTGGAATTAAAGGCATGCACCACCATGTCTGGCTTTATTTATTTCTTATCAGTTGCTTTGTTTATTTGTTTTATGGCTGTATTAATTTATATTGAAACAAATTCTAGGTGATTGTAATAAGCAATAGTCTTAAGATATATAACTTCAATTAGTTTAGCATTCCCTATTAGACTGTGTCCTCAGGACAGGGACTTGTGCCTCAATCATCATTATAGCACTCATAATGTAAAATAAAGAAAAAGTTTAAAAAATCAAAATCAAAATAAGAAATATCCCAGCAGATATAGGTGCTTCCAAGCCCAACTCCAGTTGGTAAAGGCCACTTGTAAGCATCAAGTGATTTATTTCTGCTTTCTCTTTTCAATGTTCTTCCTTTGCTTCATTTCTATAAACACAAGTTCTTATCAAAGGGACTCCTGATGCCAGAAATATCTCATAATGGCAATGATGGTTTTCAGGAACCATTTGCCTGCCCGACTTTATGTCTATAAACAAATTTGGGAGTCAGGTTTGAAAATAAAAGTCATTTTTCCTAATGTTAATGATGTATGAATGAATCACTTCAAAATATGCAAGGTATATTTGTTTATGAATATCTATATAAATTTGCCAATATAGACTTTATGTATAAGGTTTTTGAAGTATATATTTTTTCTAATATTATATAGTAGTATTTTGTAGATTACATGATCTCATTGGAAAACTTCCATTTAGTACTCGTCTTTAATGTGAAGTCATATTTGGACTTTACTCTTCTTTGCTTAAGGTTTATTAATAATCAAAGCACCTTGGGATTCTCTCTGCTCTTTCACACTTCACACCTATCACATGACCTATATTCATTCCCAAACGCAGACAGTTACTGTTATGGAATTGCCTAGGGAAATTTCACTTAAACCTTATTTCTATAATGTTTGTATTCTTTTTAGCTAATTAACTACATGTGGGAAAAGATTAATTTTGATTTCTTGGTAGAAAACAGGGAAGGAAGAGTGTTCACTGGTTAGGATGAATAGGTAAATTCTGCAGTAGTAGGAACAGGAGCAAGTTTAACGCAGCAAAGGTCATAGGAAAGTTCAGTGCTCGCCACATGTCTCCTACACTGTCTAGCTTATGTGATATCCAGCGCCACTAAATAAGAAAAGAAAGATACACTTTTTTCCTCTTTTAATTTTTATTTATTTGACAGAGAAAGAGGGAGGGGGTGAGAGAGAGAAAGAATGGATGTGTTAGGGCGTCCAGCTACTGCAAAAAAACTCCAGATGTGTGAGCCCCCTTGTGCATCTGGCTAATGTGGGTCCTGGGGCATTGATCCTGAGTCCTTTGGCTTTTCAGGGAAACACCTTAACTGCTAAGCCATCCCTCCAGTCATCTTTTCTTTTTTTTTAATAATTTATTTTTATTTATTTATTTGAGAGTGAGAGACAGAGGCAGAGTAAGGGAGACAGAGAGAGAGTGAGAGAGAGAGAGAGGGAGGGAATGGACACACCACTGCAAATGAATTCCAAATGCATGTGGGTTCTGGGCAATTGATCCTGGGTGCTTAGGCTTCACAGGCAAATGCCTTAGCCACTATGCCATCTATCCAGCAATTTTTCTTTTTTTTTTTTAAATTCATTTTTATTTATTTATTTGAAAGAGAGACACAGTGGGAGAAGGGGAAAGAGAGAGAGAAAGAGAGAGAATGCACCATCTTGTGCACCTGGCTTACATGGGTCCTGGGCAATCGAACCTATGTCCTTTGGCTTTGCAGGTAAGTGCCTTAACTGCTAAGCCATCTCTCCAGCGCTCAGCAATTTTTCTTAACTGCACTGTCTCAGAACTTAGCAAAATTATTTCCATTGGCTTGGCAAAGTCACATTGTCTCAGTACAATGGGCAACATCTATTGGACCTGTCCCAGGGGCCTTATCATGTGTTGTCTATTTAATTCTGCATACCAGTGATTTATGATCACCCACCTGTGTTTATGCAGCACACAGCCAAACATACTGAATTGTAAATTCCTGCCCTTTTCAGTATTCATTGACACTATATTATAGTGAGAGTTTTCTGAAGTCACCTATAGATTCGTAAGGCAGAAATTTTAGAGGATCCAGGTGAAATGCAATCCTGCAACTTTTATCATTGCTTCCTTGTTTTCCAAGAGGTCTTAGATAGTGAAAGTGTATGGTCATGATGTCCAGAGAATTTGAAGCCTAACAATGATTTTTTTTTTTCTGGTTTGAGTGTGGTATTTGACCAAGAACAATATAAAATTAGAATTGTGAGGTGAGGGTAGAGATAATATTCTGTATGATAAAAAAAAAAAAATTGGCACTAAATAGATTTCTGGGATGGAGAGATGGCTCAGTGTTTAAAGGCTCTTTCTTGCAAAGCATGACGGCCTGGGCTTGATTCTCCAGTACCCACATGAAAACAGCCTCACAAAGTGAAGATGAAGATCATTTGCAGTGACAGGAGGCCGTGACATGTCCATACACTCTCTCTCTCTCTCTCTTTTTCTCAGATAAATAAAATTTACAAAAAAAAAACAACCAAGGTATGATTTTCTAAGAGATATGTAGTTAATGAAGAATATTCACCTTTACTTCATTGTTTAGACTTACTTATCAATAACTCAAAAATGATACTTGTATAAATAAATTTCAATTCAGCAAATTAAGTTCACTTTATCTTTGTGTTTTATAATATACATATATTTCTTTTCACATACACACATACATACATAGAAAGAGAGGGGAAGAGTGGGTTCATCAGGGCCTCTAGCCAATGGAAATTATCTCCAGATGCCTACACTACCTTGTGAATCTGGCTTATGTGAGTACTGGGGAATCAAACCTGGGCCATTAGGCTTTGTAGACATGTGCTATAATCACTGAGCAATCTCTCCAGCTCACATTTATATTTCTTTTAATCTGACTCTTTGGGGAAAGAAAAGGAAAATGAGGTGTATTTTTTTTTTTTTGACATTACTATTGTGGCTTACATGTGTGGATAGCATTACTGTAGAACCAAAATTTCAATTTTAGTTAATTTCAAGTCATCCACATTTAAATTACCTATGTTGCTAGTGGTTAAATACCAACACTGCTCAAAAATTTATGGCAAATAATGAGCTAAGCTTTATTTTATATGAAAATTCAATTAACACCTCCTCCCCCTGAAAGTATCTTTTTGCTCATTCCCACTGTGTCAATCTGTATGCTGATAACCCACTACCACAATAAAATAACAGAGACAAGACTTATACAACAGAACTTTATTTAATCATATTTCTGGAGGCTGGAACTCTGAGCTCATGGGCACATTTGATTCTTTCTGAGTCCCTCCGTCCTTTACATAACAGCAGTGATTTAGCCTGGTATTTGCAGATGGGCTTTCCTCTGTGACTGAATATGCCTTGTGTCTCTCTTTTTTGTTGCTGTTGTTGCTTTTTGGGGGGAGGCTCACTCTAGCCCAGGCTGACCTGAACTGGAATTCACTATGAAATCTCAGGGTGGCCTCAAACTCAAGAGAATCCTCCTACCTCTGTCTCCTGAGTGCTAGAATTAAAGGCATGCACCACCACGCCCTGCATGCCTGTGTCTCTTAAGTCACATTTTCTCTTTTCGTAAGCTCACCAGTTATATTGGATGAGAAACTCATTTTAACATAATAATTCTTTAAGTCTTGTGTCCCCAAATTGAGTCATATTATAAAGCACTAGAAGTTGAGGCTTCGGCATGGGAATTGTGTGGGTCACAGCGCAGCCTGTAGTGCTCTGTAAGTGATGACTGACAGGTGATAACATTGCGCTCCTCTGCTGCCTTGTCGTCTACACTTCCCTGCAGATGTGAAGTCAGGGAATTTCCTATTTGTGGTGTAGTTGGTTTTCATTTGAGACTGGAGTCATGTTTTTGTTCCGTGGAGTAGTGTCAATGTATGCTTTAAAATATCACTTGTATTGCAAGTGGTGCCAATGTTGTTTTTTATGATTCTACATTTTTTTTTTTTTTTTCGAGGTAGGGTCTCACTCTAGCCCAGGCTGATCTGGAATTCACTATGGAGTCTCAGAGTGGCCTTGAACTCATGGCGATCCTCCTACCTCTGCCTCCCGAGTGCTGGGATTAAAGGCGTGGGCCACCACACCCGGCTACATTTTAATTCTGAATTTGTCATTTTATTTATGGTTTGTTATCTTTCATTATGGTGTGTTATCTTGAACAACTGTGTCTTTTGAGAATAGTCTTCTGTTACATACAATGATAACAAATCTTTGCATTTTCCTTATCATAGGATTCACACAACAGACTTGACCAATTCAATGTCTGCCGGATTTCCTTGAGTTGCCAGAGAATGAACTTATTTGAAGGAAATGCACTTTTAGTTTATCTAATTACTTTTGAAACATTCACTTCCTCTTTCAAGTGACACATATTTTGAATATATTTTTCATGCAATGCTTTTTGAATATCTACTTGTCATGTCTTTTCTCTTCTAGTTTTAAAGAGCAAACCATTTCTCCCTGTTCTTAGAATTTATCTCATGTAAAATTCATTCTTTTGTAAATGTTGAATGTTTCATCTCTGTTCGTTTGTACAAGAAGAGTTTAAAATAGTTCAAAAGTCTGAACCCAAATACTTAAATAAATGTATTACCAGCTAGAAAAAAATATCCATTTCTCTATTAAGTAATATATAAGGACTATAAAACTACATATTAACTACAAAATGAAAGCATATTAGGATTACTCTGTTTTGATTAAATTTCTCAATTTTTCACTGGCATAGGTTGTGCAGCAAACTTGGAAATCATTTTCATTTAAAAATTCTACTTCTCATGGCAAGGAGAAAATAGATTAATTTTTCAACAAATTAAAAAAAAATAGGTTGTTTCTCATTCAAGATTCCTTTACTTTCTTATATCATGTTTTTATTTGCAACAAATATTGGGAAAAGTTGTAATGAGCAGGTTTTATTGCTTTTCAAAATCCATTTTTTTTCCTTTTTTTTTTTCTTAACAATAAAACTGAATTTGCTGGAGTTGTTCTACCGTCTTCATGGAAAGTTTCCTAACTTCCTTAGGGCCTCCAGAAAGGAGCTCCTAACCAAGGAGAAACCAAGTATACAGGGGATATTTTGGAAAGCATTTGATTTTCTGAGGAGGAAAGGTTAGTGATGGCATCTATTTCCTCTCAGCTTTTCTTCCTGTTTCATTTTGGAAGTATGTCAAGATCAGCAACAGCATCCTGCATCCAGGAGAACAGAGCTCAGGGCCACCATCCCTGAGGAGGGGAAATATGGGTTGTTTTAACCCTCTTGGTGTTATCAAGTAACACCTGACCAATGTTAGCATTTCACCCTGGACTTTGCACTATACAGAAAAATGAACCACTACTTGAATCTCCTTCAGGATTTCTGTTATAAACCACACACACACACACACACACACACACACGGGGTGGGGGGGCGGTGAGAGAGAGAGAGAGAGAGAGAGAAACAGGCTCTGTGGAAATGTTAATGACATGCCCTTTCCAATGTAGGAGTTACTAGCCACATTAAAACTATGAAACACTTGAAGTTTTGATCATGTGTGATTAAGGAACTATATTATTTATTTTATATCATTGTAATTAATTTTAATGTAGACTTAAACAGCATATTTAGCTAGTATCTGTTGGAAAGCCCATGTATAAATCTTATTGGGAATAATTACTATGACATTTCTGTATAATTTTCTAAATGATATTTATGTATTTATGAGAGAGAGGAAAGAAAGACTAGAGAGAATGGCATACCAGGTCCTTGTGTCAATGCAGACTAATTCTAGATGCATGGGCCACTTAGTGCATGCATCTGTCTTTACAAGCACACTGGGGAATTTAACTCAGGCTGCCAGGCTTTGTGAGAAAATGCCTTTAATGACTGAACCATCTCTCTAGTCCCTGTTACAAAGATTTAATCCATGACACCTTTCTTTAAAAAAAATATTCTAATGTCATATTCCTCATTATATCTATAGCACTATTTTTATTTATTTATTTATTTGTTTGTTTGTTTGTTTGTTTGTTTGAGAGTGACAGACACAGAGAGAAAGACAAAGGGAGAGAGAGAGAATGGGCGTGCCAGGGCTTCCAGCCTCTGCAAACGAACTCCAGACGCGTGCGCCCCCTTGTGCATCTGGCTAACGTGGGACCTGGGGAACCGAGCCTTGAACCGAGGTCCTTAGGCTTCACAGACAAGCGCTTAACTGCTAAGCCATCTCTCCAGCCCTATAGCACTATTTTTGAGTTACAAATTATATACTTTTCTTAAAAAACAAATCCATACAATTGTCCCTACGTATAGAGCTTGCTTTCTTCATAGTCTCTATTATAATTCTAATATGAACTTGGTAAAGTTCTGTTTTAAAATTCCCTAACTATTCATGATATGATTTCTTTTCCTAAATCTTGAATCGCCATCACACACTTCACTTTAGGTCATTGATGTTCTGAGGAAAAATTTTTGAATTATTGTATTTTTAAAAGTTTTTTTTTTTTTTAAAGGAAGTCATGTAGCCCAGGATGTACTATAACTCCCTGTGAAAGCAAGGATAACCTTGAACTTCTGGCAATTTTGCCTCCATCTGTCCACTGCTTAGAGGATAGATATGAGCCACCATGTCCTGATGCCCTGAGGAAGTTCAAACCCGGGGCTTTGTGAAGTCAAGCACTATAGCAACTGAACTACACCCCTGGTCCCTGAATCCTTTATTATTATTATTATTATTATTTTTATTTTCAAGGTAGGGGCTTGCTCACTCAAGTCCATGTTGGCCTGAAGTTTACTATGCAGTCTCAGACAAGCTGGCCTGACACTCACAGTGATCTGTTAACCTCTGCTCTGCTTCCTGAGTGCCTGGATTAAAGAGATGTGCCACTATGCCTTCTCCTGAACTCTCTTTTGAAAATATGTTTTTAGGAGAGAACTTGCCATTGCACTGGAAAAGAACAGTGGCTCATCTCTTCCATAGTCCTTGGCTTAGAAACTATTCCCAAGACTGTCCTCTAAATTTCAAGTTTACATTTTTCTATTTCCACACTTTTATTTTTAGAAATTATGTAAGCAAATTCTATAATAGAGGACGCAGCCCCCCCTACCCCCACCACACACAGGGAGAAAATGTGTCAATATTTCAGTTTTAAGACAAGAGTTGGTTGACCTTCTTTTGTGTGTGTGTTGTATTAGGTATAAGAAAAAATATAAACCCCTTTGTTTTTCTTGGCAGTTTTCTTTAAGTTCATGCATGGTTAACACCATTCTCATCTACTCATAGTACCTTGAATGATCTTATTTTACTTTTAAATTATTTATTTATTTGAGAGAGAGAGAAAGAGAGAAAGACCTCCAGATGCATGCACCACTTTGCGCACCTGGCCTACTGTGGGCAGTTGAGGTCAGGTGCACAAAACATTTAATAGTAGTATATTTAGAGTAAAGACTGGATGCTATAATGCCTAAAACCATCTAATGGACTGATGGTCTTCTCAAGTTCTATTAAAAAAATAGTACACCACAATGTTAGTGATTTTCAAACATTTTCTCCCTAAAGGACCACTAATGTTTGCACTTTCCATCACTAATTAATTAAAATTGGAAATGACTACAATGATTTTTTTATGCAAAATACAAATCTCAGAGAAATAGTTGAAGGAAGCTTAGTGAACAAAGGTATTTTCATATCATTATGTTGAATTCTCTATATCTATTATTTATGGATTCCTAAGTATTTATTTAGGATTCTACTTCATATTTTCCACATCACAAAATTAGGAGTAATTTGAAAGTAACTAGCAATATCAGAATTCTTTATTCCAAATACGATATGAGAAAATTACCATGAATATTTCAGAAATAAGTATAAAAATTGTATAGGCCATAGTTTACGCACTGAAGGGTATTTGGTAAATTAATTGCAAAGTACCATCTACATTTGTCTTCCCTTGGTGTTTCTGTATCTGCTGCATATCAGGCTTTGGGAAGGATTGCCAGAGTGACTTTTCCCAACACTGTAGCACTTACGCTTATCTGATACGACTCCTTTATGTGAACCTGTGCCAGACAAGTCATGTTGCCTCAACTCCAAGGCCAAGACAAGTCATACAAGAAAATCTCCTCCTTTCATTTTCATGAACAACACGTACAAAAAAAATAAGCCATAAAAGCATTTACTTAAATGAAAAAAAAAAGAAATACGTTTTGTATTTTTAAAACTAATGATTATTTGGAAGTCTGCAAATGAGTTCTTCCCTTTGTTGCTCATTTTTTTCCTCACCTTTTCAATGTACTTAGGCCCTCACATTATACATGATGGAGTCCTTCCTGTGAAATAAAATTTTCACATGTATCTAGTGTGATGATAGAGGGGGAGAGCAACAGCTAAGGTACAGTGTGATGAGTCTGTGACAGAGTTGCCATAATATAGTATAGTAATGATAATGTATTGATACAAACTATTAATTACCAATTTAATTTTACTTGATGCTTTTTCTGGTGATATTTTTAAGGAGAAAATTTTTAAACTTTTACTTAAATAATTTTTTAAGACTTTCAATGAAGCCAGATTGCCTGGTTTAGTGTTAGTTGGATTTAAGAAATTTAGTCACTTTAACCCAGATTATACAAATGCACACATGCATAAAACCTTCAAAAGAACATATTTTTTATTGTAGATTCTTTGTAAATTCATGGATTTTTTTTTGTTTTGTTTTTAGTAGGGAACAGTTGTTGAGGAAATACAGAAGAGATAGCAGGTGATTAGGAAAAATTCTGGTGGTAGAGCGTGAGAACAAAATTGTTGATATGCACCTGACAAAAATAGGGGTCTGGTATTCTTGGCTATGAGCTTACTTTATCTACTGTGACAAAGAACTGATTATGTCTACTTCTGAGAGTGTGTTTCTAAAATGGAAGTTGAAATGTCTAGACCATTAGCTGTACTTACTTTCAGCCTCTGTGATTACTTGGGTATATTGTAATGCAAATGCAAACATATTTCTTAATAAAAAAACAGTTCAATACATTTTACATATAGTATATATATGTGCCTAGAATATATGACCACATATATTCATCATCTCTCAGAAAGTTATATTTTCTCTCTTTTTGTTTCCTAGGTATATTGCTCTGAAAACTAGGTAATTTTTAAATATAAATTTGCTACATTGAATGAAATGTATTAGTGGTTTCTAGTTCTGAAATTTGAGTGGACAGTGAATTAAACTTTGAGCATATCTTCTCATTTGTAAGATGGAATAATGGGGTAGTTCACAATTCATAAAATTTTACAAAAGTTTTTATTAAGTGTTTTTCATTAAATACTAAACCTGTGCCTTAATGTTCATGGAACTATCTCTTTAGCTCTTATTATTTTTATAATTCCTGCTGAAACTTTATAGTGTTTCTTCTTAATAACTATTACTCTGTGATTCTCAACCTGTAGCAACTATGCTTCCTCCATGTCCTGGCCAGGGCATTTGTATTTAAAGAAACTGTGGTTGACAACAGTTGAAAATTACATGAATTAAATCAATTATGTTTAATCTGAGAATGATGTGTGAGAGATTATAAAAATGAGTATTCAAATTGTAAATTCCTATAACATTTAATAAACAAAATGATACATTTTCATCACTAGATTTAACTATAGAGGAATGAAGTGACTGAAAATACCTTATAGCCATGTGGTATTAGAAATTGTAGCTGATTAACTGAAAAATTTATTGGAACTTGAAGAAAGCAAAAGCTTCATTTCTTTCTTCCATCTCTAATATAATGATATTCATGGAGTGGGAAGATTGCTCAGTGGTTAAAGGCACTTGCTTGTGAAGTCTGCTGATCAGGGTTTAATTCCCCAGTACCCACATAAAGCCAGATGCACAATGTGGCACAGGCATCTAAAGTTCATTTGCAGCAGCAGGAGGCCATAGCATGCTCATTCTGTCTCTCTCTTTCTCAAGTAAATAAATGATTTCTTTTTAAGAAAGAGGGTAGAGAGATAGCATAGTAGTTAAGGCATTTTCCTACATAGCCAAATGACCTTGGTTCAGTTCCCCAGTACCCACATAAATCCATATAAAAAAGTGGGGACATGTATATAGAGTTCATTTGCAGTGGCCAGATGCCCTGGTGTTCCCATTCTTTGTCTGCCTCCTCTCTCTCTCTCTCTCTCTTTCTTTTCTCTCCCTCCCTCCCTCCCTCCCTCCCTCCCTCCCTCCCTCCCTCCCTCCCTCCCTCCCTCCCTCTCTCTCTCTCTCTCTTTCTCTCTCTCCCCTTGCAAACAAAATAAACACAGTATAAAAAGATTATGTTCATTATATTGGTTGTATTTAGATACTTTTCTTCTTTTTGTATCATTACAAAGCCTTGGAACTTACAGGGTATTTTTCCTCACTAAAAACACATTTTAAAAAGAATTATACATAGTGGAATTTTTGGGCTAGTGTGAGTTAGCCTATTTTGATTTTCAAAATAAAAGTCATGCAGATTTTTATGATATATTTTGCTTTTAAAAGCATGAAATTTAGAAGGTAGCATTGAACTCAACATCTTTTTTGTTGTTGTTGTTTGGTCTCTCCTGCTATTTCTGCAAATGGAAAGAAAGAAATTAGACAATCTTTCCCACAGTTCAGATGCATTTTAAAAAGCCAGGTTACTCAGTGAAAGAAACTGGGAAAATCCTCTGACCTTGGTGAGGTACACAATTATTTTGCAAATGAAGTGGTGGGGACTGTGACTTTTTTTAATGAGACAAAATTTGCATCAAGTTGTAATGTGATTGCTGAGGTATAGGACTTGAATCTGACCCTAGGGTTAAACCCAGTCCAGTTAACTTATAAATAAATTAAAAAAATACACAAGCCTATTAGCCAGGAGTTTATGATTTACTAATACTACACCACAATTTAAAACTTGCTGTTTATTTTATGGCCTTCTTTTTTAACCAAAACACTAGCAACATTTCTTCAAGGTTATATATCTACATTAAGTTTCTCTAAAATTTAATAAGGCAGGATGATGAGATCTTAAGATGGAGGTATCTGTTTCTATCATGCTTTTAATAATTAATCTTATATTATCTGCTATGAGTCCTCTCCAACATCTCTATATAAATGTTTGGAGTGTGTATTCAAATGTGCTTTAATCCTATTAAAACTGAAGAGATTATTTCTGTGAATTTCCTTTCATGGATGATTAGCTAATAGAACACATCAAGAGGAGAGACTACAGTTGTTGTTAATACAATGTGTATGAAATTCCCAGTTGCTTGATGACACTTGTCAATGTTTTGTCTATGTGTGTCTAGAAAAATTTTATGTATGCTAGAGTTTTGCTATTTCTTTTTCTAAATCCACCTATTATTTCTCATGTGGGCCAATTAAGAGAAAGATTAAAAAGAAAAGCTCATTTGGTGAAGTTTTAGAACTTGTTTCTCACCAGATCAAGGCATGAAGGACATGGATAATTCACTTCTTGAATTTCATGTTCCCTTGTGAATGTGTATAGTCCTTCTGTTGCAGTTGAAACTCTTTTAGGCTGATATAGAAATATTCTTTTTTAATATTTTATTTATTTGTTTATTTGACAGAGAAAGAGGGAGAGAGAGACAATGAGAGAGAGAGACAGAGAGAGAGAATGGGCGTGCCAAGGCTTCCAACCACTGCAAAGGAACTCCAGACACTTATGCCTCCTTATGCATCTGGCTAACATGGGTCCTGGGGAATCGAACCTGGGTCCTTTGGCTTTGCAGGCAAATGCCTTAACTGCTAAGCCATCCCTCCAGCCCTGGAAATATTATTGGTACCACAGGAGTTCTAAACAGACAACTTGATACACCTCTGAACACTAACAGAATCATGTTCCTAGTCAACTATCTGAAAACTGGTAATGAAGTATCAAAGGCAGTATGTACTATGGGAGATTTCTATCTGAGAATGGTGCTGGGTTACAGATTGCACAATTAGGTAATGATCTAATCTTAGTCTGACATGTGTTTAGAGATTTTTTCCTGGTTTGTGATCCAAGCCTGAGTGACATCAAGTCTGTTCTGTATAGTTCCAGCCTATGTCTATTATCCAGTCATAATTAATTTACGTGTGAGCCTATAATAATTTGATTGTATTCCTTGATCACTATCCATTTTTTTCTTCCCTCCTCCACTATTCCCTGTGTCCTCCCTTTGTTTTCTTGTCTCCTTCCTTTTGTTCTCCTCTGTTCATGATAAAATGTTGATGGGCTCAGAACTGTGGGGGTATTGCAGAGGTATTGGCAACTGCTGAGGGGAAATACATGTCTGAAGGACAGTGTCAAAGAACACTATGCAGCTGGTGACTCTTACATCCTCCTCTTCCACAATGTTTTATGAGTACAGGAGGGTATGACAGAAATTTCCATTTGGGATGAGCTCTTGGAAACCTCTTGTTTTCTGCTTTGATGAGTTTTGAGTCCCCTCAGTGTCTGTCGCCATCTCCATAGAGAAGGACCTCTGGCTAGTAAGTGTGACATTCATTATAATTTGGCCACCTCCTCCATAATTTTCCATGAGCCATGGTGAGTATGATAGAAATGATTCATCAAATGCTAAACTCTGGGCTTTCTCTACTTGCCAGCTTGGTGAATGTTCATTCTCACCAGTGTTCACCTCCATCTGTCAAAAGTGAGATCCAACCACAAGTGAGATCAGCATTAGAGGACAAAAACATGAACATTAGAAGCTTTTTGATAGGTATAATGTATCAGGTTGGTTTAAGAATACAGAAAACTTCACTTTGGGGTATCGACCTTCCAAGCCCTAGGCTCTGGTTGGGTTCTCAGCACCAGGTGTGAATTCCCTACCACTAAGCAAGGCCTCACACTACTCAGAGAACAGGTGATTAGTCCCATAACTAATTTGTCAGTATTATACCCATGGTTGCATCTTGCCTGGGTAGCCTAGTGCCATAGTGCTGAAAGCACTATATGAGCTGCCAGGGAAGGAAGGTGATCTATAGTCTAAACAAGCAATGATCCTGCAAACTACAGGCTCAAACTGTTATAATAATTAAGAGCCTCTGATTGCACTCCAGACTGTCTGATATGACAGGTAACCTGTGGTCCCTGGAGAAGATTTATGATTAATGGTGCTCAGTCCAAGGGGGCATGGCAAATCAAGGCCAATTATCAGACAAAGGGTGTGTTCATCAGGATTACATTTCAAACCAGAATTCTACAACAGTAGAGAATTCAATACATAGGTACCAATCGCCACCAGGAATCCAGTAAGAGGCAGGATTGATGTTCAAACTCTACTGAAGGTTTAGTTTGCTTCTTGCACAATGCTTCTGAAGCTGAGTGCACTAGAAATGCAAGAGGTACATGTTCAAATGCAGAATCTGTGGCCCCACTCCAGACTGTATAATGAAAGTTTCCTTGGATGGCTATGGTTGTAGCATTTTCACAAGTTCATTGGTGATTCTCATTCACACAAATATGTAAGCATGATTTCAATAGAGATGTGAGAGGGCCTTAAGAAAATTTGTGCTATCTAACATCTTGTATTTTGCATTAAATACAAATAAATACCTAAATTTATAGGTCCTGAAGATGTTTTAAAGGAAATTGAAAGGTTGTCTTCATTAATACTTATGGATTTTAATGATCTTTGTAGTAAATTATATGTTTGTCCATTAAGTCCTAAATATCAGTGGTAGAAATGTTATGATAGACTTAGAAGAGAGCATAGTGGTTTGCTGTATTTTATTGTATAAAAGGTTTCCTTAGCACATGATAAAATGGGTAGAATGCCTTAGGGGAAAAATAGCATTCCAGAAGAGTAACTCCAAGCTATGTGTAGTTCCTCTGAGTTCAATGAACCAGACCTGAGTCTTAAAATAAGAATCTTAGTAAATTTACTGGTGGATAAATGAATAAATATATTCATAGTTAGATTATGCTATATTGGATATGAGGTAATAAACCCTGGAAACTAAGGAAACTTGTTTTCATTAACAATTTGTACACTTCAGACTTGCAAGTCAAAATGATGTCCATAGTTGAGCCAAACTGATTTATAGAAAACTCATATTCTCAGGCTCATCTCAGAACTACTTAACAAGCTAGATTTAGTATTCTGATACAATCTTCAATTCATTCATAGGACATTGAAGTTTGAGAATCAGTGCTCTCTAAGTATAAGTGTCTTAACTGAAGTAAGTTTTGTTTTTATTTGGGAAATCTAGTCTTAGCAAAAGTGGCTAGGAAGAGACTACTAAAATGCCATTATTCAAATTCCAGTTTGCCTGAGATTCTGAAGTACTTGCAAGAACATCTTTTAAGAGAGAAAAGTAAAAAAGCACACACGCACACCCCGACCCCCAAAATCAAAATAGATAATGAAATAAACAAACAAAAACAAGATCAGTGACAGTTCAAGAAGCTCAGAACAGTATGGTACTAGGTAACATCACAGTAGACTTAAATTTTGTCTGTGATTGGAATTTGAAATGGAGGGCTAGCTGAACAGACATGAGCGGGGCATCTCAGGAGCTCTTGTCCCTGTGGAGCTTTTGATTTTCTACCCCTGGAGACCATTCTGCATCTTCCGCATCTGCTTTCAACTCCTGAAACATCTGGGTCAGGATTGACCCTACCCCACACCAGAGTGTAAATGCTGTGCATGCTTTTCTTCCTGATAAATTCCAAGTAATTTTTGCTCGTTTTTACCATATTAACCCAATAAATAACATTCTACATTTTTCCATGCTGAATCAAACTAAAATTCACTCTATTATGGACATTTAAGAAAATTTTCTACAGGTTTTGTTCATTTCTATTTTACTTTTCTTAGAGGATTTCATTTATCCCATGTTTCTTCTCAATTACAAACCATTTTCTTATGTCATATTTTACTGTGAATATCATGTTAGATTTCCTTTGTACCAGCCATCCATAATGGACACCCAGTGTCTAACATTAGTAGTAGATCTAAATAGTCTTCCAGTATGTGAAAACTTTGATCATTTTTATGTTTCTTTTTGTTTTATAAAAATAAAATATTTATTCAAAATTGAAGATCTATGATTATCTATGATTGATGTATAACTTTTTATACATTAGAAGATACATGTCTTATTGAGTTACCATTTCTGTCTTTAACCACACTGTTAACTTACATAAGTAAAATTTGTGATAAGTTCAAAATGTGTTTTATATAAAACATATTAATTTGTATTGTGGAAAATAATTTCATGTTTGATACAGTATAGGATTTGAATTATTCCATGCTTAATTTGTAGCCAGGGAAATACTTAGTTCTTTGTAATATTTTAGAAACTTTATCATATGTCTTCAATTTCATTGATTATAACTAGCAGTTTTAAAGTTTTTAGAGGTTCAGCTATTGCTATCAATAGTGTTTAGATTCAATGTTAAATTGAATAGCACTCATTTACCATTCAGTGGTGAGAGTTTATAAACAATAATGTAAATTAAGAGTATTTTCTTTAGGATTATATATGTGTACATATTTTTACTCGAGAATTTATCCAGATATAAACCTTGATCAAGTGTTCTGTTCAGGAACTGTTTACTTGATTCATTATGAAATATGAGCACTTAAATGAATGTTTACCCCAGGTGTATCTCTAATGTCCCCTTGGAATATATATTTTCCTAACCAATAGAAAATTTACTTAGGAATTGAGTGAACATTTAAATTACTCTAGCATAGTCATTTCTAAAGCTAAATTTGTTGGCATTATGTTGGAACAAACCTCACAACCAGAATTAAGTTTAAAAATCAGATTTCCAGCCGGGTGTGGTGGCGCACACTTTTAATCCCAGCGCTCAGGAGGCAAGGGTAGGAGGATCGCTGAGAGTTTGAGGGCACCCTACATAGTGAATTCCAGGTCAGCCTGAGCCACTGTGTGATCCTACCCTGAAAAAAAAAGAAAATCAGATCCCCCACCCCTCGCCAGGGAAAAGCCTTTTTACATGACAAGTGCTTAGTCATTAGTTTTTAATGAATGAGCAATTCTGATACTTTATACTATTATCCTTAATTAAAGTGCAGTTGAGTGTGTTTGTGTAGGCAAAACATTTCTTTTTCATTTTAATTTAAAACTTAACACTGATCTCAGACTGTTGGTATTTCTTTATACAGGACATTAGAATCATCACCTGCATCCTCTGTCTGAACGTTAGCACCACGTTTTAGTTTAGGCTTATGTTCTCTGCCGTCTTCCTAGCGGCTATAGCAATAGGATCCAGTCACATACATTCATACCTTCCCGTGACTTCTGGGCAACAAAAGCACTCTTTTGGGGGATGTATTTGTCAACTTCATCCTTGCTGTGCCAAAATTCCTGACAAAAGAAACTTAAGGCAAGAAAAGTTTATCGTGGCTCACAGTTTGAGGATATCTCTCATGGCAGAGAGGTCATGGCATCAGGATCTGGAGACAGCTGGTCACATTCTGGTGCTTAGTTAGTTCTCTTTTTTTTACTCAGCCTGGGAACCAAGCCTCTGGAAGGATGCTTTCCACAGTTACGGTTACTTTCCCAACTCAGTTAACCCAGACTAGGAAATGTCTTACAGAAATGCCCAGACGTTTGTCTTGTAGGTGATTGTACATTCTGTCAACGTGAGATTAAATTTTAATTCTCTAAATATCAAAATAATAATTAAAAAGGCCATTGTCTTTTTAATAATAAAATAAAATGAGGGGACTATTTGAATTCTAACTCAGGGAAAAATTAAACTATTTTTGTCTTTCTCTGGGTAGAACATAAAAATAATACCAGAATTCATTAAATGAGCTGATTTTAGAATAAGAAAATGATGACATAGGCACTAAAGATAGTAATTATACTTAGGAGAGAAAGTAAATTTAGAATAACTCTTTTTATTTTCAAAGAAAGTTGAGTGGTGCCATGATTACTGGCCTTAGGCTTATCTACACATAGATGAATAATTTAAGACCAATTTAAATAACCCTCTGAGAAGACTAAATATGCTTACATTTATTCATTAATTTGTGTGGGAAATGTCATTGGTTATTTAATCCTAATTTTTACAGAGGTGGCAAGGCCATAGTAGGATATATGATAAGGTGGATTTTCTGGAATTGTTCTATGTCAGACTATAAAATCAATTATTCTTAAATATTGTATCACAGTCTGTCCCTTGGTATTATTTATCAAATAAATGTTTATTCAGTACTAAGCAAGCAAGGTATTATACAAAATAAAAATGATGACCGTGATAAAAGATTAATTCCTATTGCCACTGCAAACGAACTCCAGATTCATGTGTTACTTTGTACACTTGGCTATATGTGGGTACTAGGGAATCAAACACAAGCTGCCAAGCTTTGTATACAAACACTTTTAAACACTGAGCTGTCTTAGCCAAATAGATTAATTCCTGTCCTCAAAGGGTGTGTAGTGTTTAAAATGAAAGCTCTACTTGTGATACACACTTGTCTGAGAGTTCAGCTTTCCACAGTCAAACACACTGATGTGCTTAAATATATCAGATTGTATTTATCCATAGTATAAAATGAAAACAAACTCTGGATTGCAATCTATTATTTACTGTATAATTGCTTGTTTCTATCTCCTGGAGTTCCAGTTTTATCATCTTAGAAGTGGAGGGATAGAAGCAGGTTTTCCTAAGTTTATTTCCCTGTGGAAGCATCTGTTTTCTGTGTGTGTGGTATGATGTAGGGTGGTGTGCGTGTGTGTGTGTGTGTGTGTGTGTGTGTGTGTGTGTGTGTGTGTGTTTACAGCTTTGGTTTCAGCATTATCCAATCCCAGCAACGTCAGTGCTGAGAAACTCTAGGCTCAGCCTTTATACTTCTGGCTGTGCACAAGTCCATGAAAATACTGGCTAGGTGATACAAATATACCAAGTCAATGTAAACTTTGGGTTCATTTGTTAAGTAATGACAAGCATAGAATTTTGGTCAAAAAATATATATATCTGTATATAAGCAAGCACAAATGATCCTTCAAAACTGGGAGTACAATATTTCTTTCCCTTCCATTATAAATGAACACACACTCACACACACACACACAAACACACACCAATAGTTATAGCTACAGATGTCAAAAAGCCAAAGATGATTGATGTGAATAAATATAAACCCATGTATCATTTGTTAACATATATATATATATATATATATATGCACATATATATATACATACACATACATACATACACACATATATTCATATATATGTATTTTTTACTTATTGAGGATTTCATTCACACCAGAAGAGAAGAGGTACACACAAGATTGAGTCTTAGGAATGATTAAAAAAAATTCCATGCCCAATTTTTCTAAGCAGTATTCAGTGTAAATTATCCTTTGAATGTGACCCCTCTGAATCCTCAGTTTTGACACTATTCCCAACTAATTCTCATGAAGCAGGCCCTGACCTGAGCAATGATCTTTTCCACTACTCATTCATGGACGTGTTCAATCTATGGATACAATAGGATTTTCTTTAAGGTTAATGGAAAAATGTATACATTGGCTTACAATCATCCTGTGATCAAATACCCTATCCACTACTAGCTAGCAGTTGACCCTACACAAATTGCTATATCCTACCAATCCCACGTTTCCTAATGTGAAAAGAGGGTAAATGTCACTCTAATATTGCTTTGTGATGCAATATGTATAAATATATATTGTATGTTTATGCATGCATTATCATGTGTTCTCTCATTAAGTACAATATATAAAGTATGCATATACAAAATAAAATGCATAGGCTCATACACTGATTAAATGTTATCGGTATGTTTATGAATATACATATATTTTCCTGATCCTATCCATTAAAGTAGCAATGCTTGTGATAAAAATATACTCAGTCAGCACACTTTCTGGTAATATTCACATTTTAAGGACTCATTAGGAACCATGTAGTCCTGTGACCTTGAAATCTTGTGTTTTCGACAATACAGATATAAGTTGGAAGATAGATATGAAGAAAGGAGTTAGAGTTATTAGGGGATAGGACCTAGGAAACAAGGAACATTGTGTGGGCAGATCTCCATCTGCCCCCCACTCCAAACATGATGCATGTTTAATTATTATGTTTTGTTAGAAACTCTTTTCTGCTATTTAACTCGCAAACCATCATGTGCAATAGAACCAAACAAAACAAAACTCACATTTAACTCAACTTTTGCTTTTGCATGAGTCTTTGAACCTAACAACATAAGCCTACCTCTGAGTGGTTACACAGTGTGCAAATCAAATCTTAACTAACTGTTCCCCATTGCTACCTCCGCCCCCCCCCCCGTGTTTGCTGATTTCTTTTTTCCACTTTTGCTTTCTTCAATCATTCCACTATTACTTTCTCCATAGTCGATTGACTATGCTAAAAGGATGACTAGGTTGAAATTTTATAGATTGATTTACATCCAAGTGCAGTGTGTTCAAAATACGGAAAAGATAAGTGAATGGATGAAAGTCATTAAAAATTGTGACTCCGGTGTTCAGAGGGTCGGATTTCTCTTGCCCTTGTGGGGTAACTTTGGTAAAGATTTCAGAACATATTATCCTCTGACCATTCTATAGCCTTAGATGGACACACGAGGACCTTTGTTCATGCAGAGCTGCATCCACACCACGTGAGTCTGCTTTGTGGTGCTGAGGACCTATGCTGCTATTATTGAAGAGTGACAATTTATTCCCATAAATAACCAACACTGAATAAAAGCGAAGAAACAATGTATGTATACTTGTACTTTCAAGTGCTAACTTTCTGAAACAGCAAAATAAAAGAGTTTACTCTTGCCAAAATAATAATAATAATAATAATAATAACCAACACTGAAAAAAAAAAAAAAAAACTACTGAAAAGGCAACTGGAGACATGGCTCAGAGGTTAAAGGCACTTCCTTGCTTGCAAGCCTGTGTGTCCCAGTTCAGTCACCTGGCACTAATGTAAAGCTAGAAGCCAAGTGGCTCCTGGAGCCTACAGCAATGGGAGGCAGAGCCAGGAGACTATGGACACGTGTGCACATGCACACATACATATCTGCACATGCATACACACACAATTAAAAGAAAGCCTCCTGGGCTGGAGAAATAACTCCTCAGCAGTTAAATGTACTTGCTTGCAACACCTGATGGTCTGTGTTTATTCATCAGTACTCATATAAAGCCAGATGCACAAAGTGGCACATACATGTGGAGTTCCTTTACAGAAGCAGGAGGCCCTAGCCCACACATATACTGCACCTCCACCTCTCTCTCTTTTCTCTCTCTCTCTCTCTTTTTCTCTGTATGCCTTGTTCATTGTGTCTCCCTCTAAATAAAGTAAATAAAAATATTTTTAAAAAATCTTAAAAATGAATGATTGGTTAGATAAACAAAAATTGGATAACAATTACCTTAGAATTTTTATGCTGTATGTTACTGTATGTTAGGGTTGGCAACTCTTAAGCTTTGTCAACTCATGACAGGCCTAAGCCCCATAGAGAGGTCACACAGGAAGCCACAGACTTGTGGTTGTCAATATTTTTGTTTAGACCATCAGAGTCCAAATTCTAGACATAGGACCGAAGTGACATTATTAAGAGTGTATCCACATGTCAAATGAATACAAGAATTCCCTCAATACTATGAGAAGCTGAAGAGCTTCCCAGATCTACCAACATTTTTTCTTGATTTATAGGATTGTAACATTAACAACATTCTGTTTTAAGTCACACGTTTTTAGTTATACACAGGTATTACCCTGTAGATAGTCATTTAGAGTAAACTAGAGAATCTACTTTAGGTTTCATTAGATACTAGCAAACTATGTAGGGATTATAGAGATGATAGGGTCATAAAAATGGTGCTCATGCCTTTTTTGTTTTATTTTTTAATTTTCAAAAATTACTAATTTAGTGAAGATAAATGATATATCTTATGTGTAGAATATTTTTAAATAAATATCCTAACTTGTATAATTATGTTATAATCCAACTTTAGATCATTTCTCTCTTGAAAAGTAAGTTTGGGGCTTTTTCCATACAGAGGGCTGATAACCACTTTAAACCATCATGAGTAGTTATTATCCATATATTTCTTTGGTTCAAATTATATTGTCAACATCTATTAGCTACATATTCAACAATTTACTAAACTTTCTAAATTGAGGTCTACTCATCTCTATATAGAGGATAATATTATCCACTGAATAAAACCACTGCTTTTTGTTTGTTTGTTTGTTTGTTTGTTTGAGGTAAGGTTTCACTCTGGCCCAGGCTGACCTGAAATTCACTATGTAGTCTCAGGGTGACCTTGAATTGATGGTGATCCTCCTACTTCTGTCTCCTTAGTGCTGGGATTAAAGGCATGGTCCACCAAGCCCAGCAAAGTCACTGTTTTAATCAAACTACATGATAAAGTACTAGAAGTAGTTCCTAGCATCATAATAGTTCTTATTGTCATAGTTATCAATACTTGTATTGTGTATAATACAAAAGTATATTACTTTTATAATAATAATGGATGCTCTATTATGACAATAATAGTAACATTTACTATCATACATATTTACCATATTGATAGAAATACCTTTATATGTATTGATGCATTTAATATTATGAAAATTCCATAAGTTAGGTATTATTAGTTATAATAAATGAGAAGCCATGTACATGTGGGAAAATTGCTTAATTTCTGTTTTCTACTAGATCATACCAAGGAATTAAGATTACAATAACTCACACTATTAGTTATCATGGGACTTGCTGAAATCATTTTTGAGTCAAAGTGGTAGGATTCTCTTTATCTTGTCATTAAAGATTTAGAAAGCTGTAAATTCCTTTTTATCAGCCATAGTCTAGTTTGCACACACACATACACACACAGAGTCCTTTCCATCTAGAACACCAATCTTAAACATCACTGATTCTTAATTAAAGGCTGTTGAACAAATGAAGTACAAATATATTTGCAACTTGGAGAGAGGGTTCAAGTCAAAGATCATGCTGACATAAAAACTTAAAGTTGTGCTTTAGGCACTCAGAGAATATATTGCCATGTAAACAAACACTAGAGGTTCCAAAATAGCCCAGCCACTGTGGTATCAGACATTCTTCTTGACACAATGGTGATGGAGCAATGATTTGAAAGGCCTTATTAAATAGTATATGCAAGTGACTTTTTTAATCCAAAGCTAAAGATCATAATCATACAGCATATCTTTCTAAGTAATTTACCAAATTTTTCACTCAAAAGAAACATTTAATTACCATAGGCAATTAAAATATTTTAAGTTATATATATTTAAAATAATGTATTTCATTGTTTAGATTTAAAAGTGTATTATAGGGGCTGGAGAGATGGATAAGTGGTTAAGGCATTTGCCTGCAAAACCAAAGGACCTCGGTTGGACTCCTCAGGACCCACATAAGCCAGATGCACAAGGGGGTGCATGCATCTGGAGTTTGTTTGCAGTGGCTAAAGGCCCTGGCACACTGATTCTGTATTTCTCTCTACCTCTCTCTGTCTCAAGTAAATAAATAAACAAAACATTTTTTTAAAAAGTGTATTATATTTTATAATGAGTTGGCGAAGACAATATCGATTTTAATATGTGTATATATCATGATAAATGTGTTGTAACATTATAAATCACAAAGTATAAACTTCTACTGGTATGTTTTAATTTTTTGACTTTTATTATTTTTTCAGGACCTTTCTGCAGAAAAATGTTTTTAAATGATATACACAATTCCTTTGGTTGCTTAGGGAATCTTGATTCAGAATTCACCATCCCTGGACTTTAATTTTATGGGAACAGGCAGCATGACCACAGTCTGGCATTGAAGGCCTCCAGTTTCACTTACTATTATGGTCTATTGAAAGATGTGGGCATGTCTAAGTATTCTTGCAAAACTGTTTATCAATCATATCTTGGTAATAACTGGAGTTTACTGCCAAATAATTAGGACAATTCAATCGTACAAAGCAATTTAATTTGGAAAATAATGTGGGAAAAAGTTTTATCCCTATACTTGTTATCTATCAAAGCTGTATGTCTTTATTAGCGATGTTACAGTGTCTCGCACATTCCATTTGTACTCCGTTGTAACAAGGGTTTGTTAACAGGGTTTAACTTAACAGTTTCTCCTGAGCAGTTCCTAATAATACACATGAAGAATAAATACTAAAAACATATTTTCTACCTAACTCTCCGATAAACTTAGCAACAAAGAAGTGGCTGGTACTTTACTGCCTACAACTTCCTACCCAATTTCCCCAACGTCCTTGCTAAACAAGATTACATGCATGTTTATTTTGTTCTAATTAAGGAGAAAAAAAAAATAACAGAGCAAAAACTGATGTGTAGGATTTAAAATATTTCAGTTATAATTGTCAGGCAATCAATTAACCAACTTCGGAAGGATTCAATCTCTCTTTTTATTGTTATGTTTCTCTTTTCCCACAGTTTTATTCTTCTCAATGGAAGGCGTTTTTTGTTACTTGTCAGAAAGATAGATAATTGATTTACTGCAATGAAAAGTAATCTGAATAGATAAGATTCAAATTTAAATATAGTGCTTTGAAGAATATCAACTTTTAAATCTTTGTCACCTTGGACAAACTACCATTGCATTCACCTACTACAAAATGAATCTCTACATTCTAAGGGCTGTAAGAGATTAGGCAAAAGAAAGCACAGTAAAACCATTAGCACCTACCCTTCAAAAGGAAATACACTTTCTGGCGTGGAATACACAAGCACCATTTTTCTACTACTTTATTTCATTTATTTGAAACTACCCTATCCTAAGCACTCTAAAAGTAGTAGTCTATGGATCTTTTTTGAAGTGTTGATAACAATTTGCTTCGTGGTTAGGAAATGGTGGGTCGTGTGTTTTGGAGTCGAGGTATGTGTATGGAAGCCAAAGGACAACCCTGAGGAGTATGTACTCTCCTCCAGATTCTTTGTGACAGTGTCTCTTGCTGCTACTAACAAATGCCAGTCTAGCTGGCCCATGACCATGGACTCTTCTGCCTCTAACTACCATTTTCACAGATGCATTGGAATCGCAGACTCATGCCCCGTTTTCAACCTGGCCTCAAGTCAGGTTTCTTTGGCTTTATGTTGGACTTTACATGGGTGTGAGGATAGGTCAAATTCTGCTCTGCAGGTTTTGCACACAAGCACCATTTCAATTTCCCAGACCCTTGTGCATCTTTTTAAAAAGACTTCATCCAAGACTTATATGCTCATTGCCTCAGAATAAGTACATAGGGGTTACTATTAAAATAGTAGTTGTAGTAGTAAGGAAAATGTAAGCATGGTTCATTACATATGATTTAAAAATGTGTATCAAAATCAGGAATATTTCAGTATCCAGTAATTCAACAAAGTATATGTGGAATTTCTATTTTATGATAGGGACTGTCCTGTGAATGTGAATAAGAAAATAATGAGCTAAAGAAATAACAGTATGTACAAAAACAACAACAAACACATTCTGCCCTTTAGCTGTTCACAGTTTTGTAATAATTCCAATGTCAAATGCAATGACCAAGTTAGACAACACATTTCTAGATGCTTTAGATGTTTCAGGGTGAAGGGCTGACAGACTAATTCTGCCTGGTCAATCTGAGACAACATCACCAAACAAGTGATGTCTAAATTGAGACTTCAGGGATGCGTAAAGAAAATTTATTTTGACAGAACAGCAAGTTCTAAATAACAAATAAAATTTTCCTAAAGCTCTAGCAGTGTTACCTGACATTCACAGCTGTGGCTTCATGTTAGGTCTGCTTATCCTTGTGGTCACAAGACAACTGCTAAAAAGTCTCAGCAACAACATGCTTCCTTTTCCTTGGCCAGAAGAACTCATAACTTCACAGATCAGTGGGGACTGTCACAGCCATACTAGTTTACCTACTTTGAGGATTCATACAAATAGAAAGCACTTGTATACGTTGGGAAATAAAATTTAGTAAAATTTAATAAATTTAATAAAATTTAAATGGGCTATGGCATGATGTGTTTGAGGTTTGTTTTTTGACTCCATTATGATAGGGTTCTTCAACAGAGCTGTGAATAGAATGATGCTGGAGAAACCACCTTAATTTTCTCAAAGAAAAAAATATCTCCATGAATGTGCTCATTGGTAAAGGAACAAATCATTCAGCATATTCTCAACATGGTGGATGGCTCTAAAAGATAAGCAGTGCTTAAAATCAGAACTCAAACTGTTCATGGTAATCTCTTGTAGCCCTTTTATGCTATTTTTGTAGTCACATAGTTTATGATAGAAAGAGAAAAAAGAGATGGCGGTGGAGGGGGGTTTACACCAGGGTCTCCAGTCACTGCACTCAAATTCCAAACACATGGCACCACTTTGTGCACGTGCAACACCTTGTGTGTCTGGCTTATCTGACTTACTTGGGATTTGGGGAATGGAACCTGAGTCCTAAGGCTTCGCAGGCAAGCACCTTAATGGCTAAACCATCTCTCCAGCCCCATAATATTTTTTTTTAAGTTGTTGCTTTCTTTTCTTAAATTTAAAAAATTTATTTATCGGGTGGGGGGAGGGAGAGAATGAGAGCACCGGGGCCTTTAGCCACTGCAAAAGAACTCCAGACACTAACCCCACAGGCATGCAGCACCATGTGCATCTAGCTTGTGTGGATTCTGGGTCCTAAGGCTTCACATACAAGTGCCCTAAATGTTAAGCCGTCTCTTTAGCCCCAAATGTTACATTCTATGTCATCATTATTACCATGATTATTATCATTAGTATGCTATATTTTCTTTTTCATTTTGAGAGATGAAATGACCCTCCAGCAAGCATAGCTGATGGTTGTTGGGTTTCTTAGGAATTATTGCTGGATATTGAATGCTTTTTCTTCACTGGTTGTTTCAGTAGAGAATAGAGAAAGGACAATGAGGGTAACAGGCTCAATCTATTTCTTAATTATACTGCTTGAAATGAAATATAAGAACTTTGCTTCTAATCTTTGATGAAAGCAAATTACATAAATGCTTTTTATCACACATAACTGGGCTCAGGCTCATAGCTAAATTGGAGAAAATAAATCTGTGATTAAGAATTATTAAATAAGTAAAAGTAAAGCACATGGCTCTTCCTAATCATTTGGTCAAAAATGAGCCTTTTGGTGATGGAATAATTGAAATGCAATGAAGAAAGAATTTAAACAATTTTATAATATAAAAATGTGATACAAGCAACTCTAAAATTTACATTCATCGGATAAGTATTTTCAATCTATAAAGGATTTCTCTATCTTAAGTAGAAAAATAAAATAGAGTTGTTTATTTTAAAATGTGAGTTAACAATGCAATTTTTATCCAATCAAGCAATCAGTTTCCTACTTTCAAGACAGATAGTTCTTTTTGCAGATAAGAAGAATAACATGTCACCCAGCTTTTTAGCAAATACTTATTTCTGTTTATCACATGTATGTAAAGCAAACCATTATTCTCGTGTTTCATGTCTAAGTGTTTACACTGAATGATTCTGCAATATCAGTAATGGTTGCATTAGATGTGGCCTTGATTTCCCAGATGACTGAGTGATCATTTTCTATAGTAAACGAGTTCTTCATAGAATTCTACTGCTCTTGCATTACTTACTCAGTAATGTGAGCATATTAATTTGGATAGTTCTATGAGTGTTTGGCCAGGATAGTGACAGTGAAGTAACTGCAATAAAATCTTTGACAAGAGAGTTATTTTTATGTAAAAAACTATTCCCCATTGGTTGTACTGTATTCAGTGAACATGATATAAGTTCTAAAGTATACGTGGATTAACATCTGTTGAGATAGTTAAGATGATCAATAATTATGTAAGGATGAGACTTTTAAACATCATTTGTTTTCTTTACAACTTATTAGGAGGTCTGGATTTTAAGATCAAGCTAGTTACTTTGGAAGTTTCACCCCATGACAGAAATTATGCTATGTGCCTCTTTTGTGTTTTCCTGCCTAGACTGCAGTAGAGCAATGGCTGATTCTGAGGCCATTCTTTCTGTTTCTGGTTTGTCATGAAAGCTAACCTATATTCTAGTATTTTAGATAAAAATATAGATGTTAGATGATAGATAGATAGATAGATAGATAGATAGATAGATAGATAGATAGATAGATAGATGATAGACAGATAATAGGTAGATAGATGGTAGACAGTAGATAGATGATGAATAGCCTCACATTCCAAGGTCTAGAGTTATGTTAAGTAATGACTGCCAAGTAAGAGATGGGTCAAAAATATTGTATCTGTTCTGTGACAACTATAAATTCCCATTGTGTTTTAAAAATCATATTATATCCAATTGTGTAGGTCAATATTCTTAGACTTACAACCACAGAAGTCAAAGTCCTATCACTGCAGGTATCTTTATCAATACAAAGTCCACTAAATATTAGCACCCAAGGTGGCATGTTACTTGGTTGTATTTAGGTGGTGATCCTTGAACAATACCAAGAGTTCTAATTGACTGGAAATATTTCCAGATATGTTTCTACTGCCTTCCTTTTTCTGAAATTGTCTGCAGTGTTAGTTCATTTGTTATCCAGCACAGACCTTGTTACTTTGTTTTTAATTCTGTCTCTAGGGAGTTCAACACTGAAGATTTCATTAGATTTTGATCAACTTAAGCCCCTTGTTACCTTCACTATAGAAATAAATCAACTTGGGACACATTTCTTTATTACCTGAGTGAATCTGTAGTCCCTCAGTTAGTATGTTAATAAACATAGTTGTTTTTTAATTACTTTAAATGTAATAAGGCCTTAATGTGTCACAATTATACAAGAATAAAACACAAAACACTGAGGTCACATAGATGGTATTAGCAAAACTGCATAGGTCTACAAGGTTTATGAAACATATATGCCCATCGTTGGTACACTGTACTCCTTTGATTATTTCACATTAATATAATATAATGATATTTTTACTTTAATATATAATAACAAGAATTATTGCCTCTTTTCCTATCTTCATTAAAAAACAACTCTCAAAAATGAGATGTTTTGTGTTTATTTTGTTTTATTACTGAGCAAGACTTTAGATTCAGGTACTAATGATATAATGGTGCTATGGTTTATAGTGTCCAGGGCACTTTACCATAATCATTTCACTTGATGCTTTCACAACACCAGGTAGCTATGGAGATGGAAAACTCATAATCCACCTGGGAATATAAAGGAGCCAGGTCCAAAGACTGGAGCAGATAAGTCACAAAGAGTGATGTCTGGGACTGTTGGAGCCTTTCCTTGTGTTCAGTTCTGCCTTTCTGTGTCCAAGTGTTTGCCTCAGGTAAAACAGTAAGCATTTCTAAGTTGGGCATGATGGCGCATGTCTTTAATCCTAGCACTGAGGAGGCAGCAATAGTAGGATAGCCTTGAACTTGAAGCCAACCTGAGATTACATAGTGATTTCCAGTGAGCCTGGATCAGAGTGAAAGCATACCTCGAAAAACTAAAACAACTAAAAATAAATAAATTAATGAATTAATTGATTAATTAATTAAAAAAACAGTGCATTTCTCCCATCATTTCTAGTGACTCCTCCTGTTCCTATGGTTCAGAATATAATAAAGCAAATCTTATTTTTTTCTGGAAAGGACATACATTTTTCCATTAATCCTTCCATTGAGAAAATCTACAGTTAAAAGCTACTACTTTCACTTGATTCTGAAATAAGGGACTATGTTCAGAAATTGGAGGGGTATGCACAATTTTTCTAAACGTCCATGTATGATAAAAATTATTAAGAAAATAATATTGAATTTAGAAACACATTTCATCCCCCATGAAATAATAGACAATGAATTTAGTAGACTCTTCCTAGCCTGCATGCTAAAGAGATAATGTTATGAGTTTCAAATCTGCTCCATGACTTTGCTGAATAAGAAAACACTAGTTAACAAGCCCACATACTGCCACTCACATCGCCAGCTCTCACTCACGTCAGTTAGACTCTATTTCTTTCCTTTATTTAGGAGTGCTCCCCTGCTGCTATAAGGTGCAGAAACAACCACATTGGGAACTATTGGAAGCTGATTCAATTTCAGTTTCCTTCTTGAATCAGTTGGGAGCATATCGAATTTTTGGCCCCTCACTTTGGACCTGGATTCATAGTGGTAATGTCATGCATTGTGCTTTTTACAGAACCAATATGTGTTAAGTAGTGTGACTTGAGAAAGGGGTCCAAATTGATTCCATGGAGAGAATTTTGGTTTACTGCTTAGCAAAATTGGTACTCTGTCTTTGGAAGGAAATCAGAGGTATATTCCTTGACCTCTAATCATGAACAGAGGAAGGTAGATATCATTTACATACCCTATGCTTCAAATGTAAAACAAAAACAAAACAATCATTCCAGCTTCCTGTAACAATATGTAATTCATACGAAGTTGTTTCACCATTTAGCTATTATGTTCCAAGGCCTAGCTAAGGTAATATTTATGTGCATATGAATGCTTTTGCTCGTTACAGGGATTCCCTTAAGATAAGGCCCATTTCAACTTGGAAATTTTGAGAAAATTGGGGCAAATATTTGTTTTATAAAGAACACATTTGCTCTATAAAGACTAAAGTAGAACAACAAATACAAAGATAACAAAACTCATGATTAGAAAAAAAAATACAGCAAAGCCAATTAAGTCAAAGTATGGTGAAGGAAATGATCTGAGGTTGCTTAAAATGCAGACTTTCCACTCCTGGGGACAGCTGTGTGCTGATAACTATTAAGCAAAGATTCTGACACATAGAAAACGAATTTGACTTGTTATGATTGGCCAAAATGTGGCCTCGGAAAAGTGAAAACAATAGTAGAAATGGCTATGAGTTAAATTTTTCACCTTAAATTTTTAGCAATTATGTATATATTGCAAAACAAACTACATGGAGCAGTAGACTTATGTTCCAACGTGTTGGGGGTGGCACAGACCACAGTGACCTTGTACCTGGTTACAGAAGGTAGAGGAACAAATGGAATATGTGGTTTTCTGATCCTAAGTTGAGGAGGACATTAAAGAATGACAGGAATTAGTCTCCTTGGCTCTCTTCAGTTATGGTACAACATGACTGACCAGCAATGCTGTGGGAATCACTCACCACAGCTCTCCTCCCCACTGTGTGCTAAATAACCAAAGCCAGAGCTTCCAGCTTCCAGCAGGATTTACAAGACAAAAAAGTAAGAACCCACTTAAGCAAAACCTTAGGAAATATAATTTTGTTCAGTAGACATGTTTATTTTAACTTAATAACCATACACTTGACCTTTAGGCAATGCTCTTCAACTCCAATCAAGTAAGTCAGTTTCATTTATTGTTTCCCCAAACTAGAAAATAACTGTCTTGTCCACAGCTGCCAAAATGTTCTAGGTAAAATCAAATTTACAAAAAAATTAACTTGCTACATTTGTTTTTCTTTTCCTCCTGATTTTTTTCTCTTTTACTGTCACTGTGCAGAGAGTAACCCAATTTATCTTTAACTAAATTTATTTTGAGAAAAAGGAATCCCTAATTCAGAACAATCCCTTTGAGAGAGAGAAATCAAATATGTAAGACAATATAGACTTATAGGAAGTTCTTTCCCCATTATGCTATCCTGTGTTCCTAATTTAATAAAACAAGTAAATGAAACACTGATAAATACTGATTATAATAATAATTATACTAGAGAAATTTTAATGTCCCACTGAAAAAAATATAATCCAAATATGGCATATATATGGGTAGGCTATACATGTTGAACTGTTTACCACACAGGTTTTTGATCTTGTAGATGTTTTCTTAAGTTTCCCCTACCTCTTCCTATTTGTGTTCTGGGTGATTTAGAGAACTTCTGAGTCTCAATTTATTCCATTTTTAAACCAGTGATTTGAAGAAAAAAGTACCTACCTTATAGAATGAAACCTTTAAATTATGGATATCCTTATGAAGTTTAAGTGTTTAGCAATTTTTGGCAATATTTTAATTGACTTGAAGAAAGAAATGGTTTTGCTGAGATTTGATTTTGATAGCTCCTTGTTAGTAGATTTTGAAAGACAAGTGATGAGACATGAGAATTGTTTTAAAGGGATTTGGTTTATATGCATTGATCTTTTGTATGATCTTATTTTAGAAATTTTTCCACATAGAAAGAACATGCAAAATGTAATCAAAACAAAACAAAATCATGAAAGGGGTGCTCAAAAAGTTTACCTGGCTTATATATACTTTTGATTCTTGTTCACTGGAAGTTTTAAAGGAGAACAGGGAATGATGGGGGAATAGATGTCCTTATCAGCAAATGATAGGTAAATTTCTATATAGAATATGCTTTCTTAAAGATAGTGGAAGATTGAACATATCTGAGAAGAAATGCACAATAAACAAAATGTGAAATTATTTGAAAAGCATGATTCAGTCATGATTAAATTCAAATTCTTAAAAATAAATTCTATCTTTAAATAAATTGTTAATAAAATGAGGAAATATAATGTTATGCAAATTGAGAAGGCAATAAATACAGCTGGTTTACCAAAAGTTTGAGATACTTTAATTAATTATAAATGTATTTCTTAAGACTGACAAGGAATGAATGTGTCTGTTTCCCAGGGGCAGAAATGATAGATAGGAATAAGGAGAAGTAAGTTCTAGTCTTGCCTTCCTACTTCATATGTATATACTTTGAGGCAGGACCCTTAGACCTTAACACCTTTCCTTAAAACATGAGCTTGGACTATATATTGTCTTTAAGTTATTTTTATTGAAAAACATCTCCAAATCTAGGAATTTCATGGGATAAAAAATTTCAGGCAAGGGCTACGGAAATAGCTCAGGCATTAACATGTTTATCTTGCAAGCACCAAGACCTAAATTCAATCCCTAGAACCACATTTAAAAAAGAAAGAAAGAAAAACATTCATTATAGTGGCTCTAACTTGTAATTCCAGTTCTGTGGAGGAAGAGACAGGATTACTGGCGAAATAACCTCGTCTACTTGGCTAGTTGTAGACCAGTGGGACATTCAAAAATGTAAACTGTGACTGTAACTGAGTTACCTAGATCCTCAGATTGTACCCTGATCTTCACAACCAGGCACACACAGGTGTATTTGCAGCCTAAACTCTCAATTCAGGCTAATTACATATTTTGGTCCATGACAGAAAAAATGGTCATTTCTCAAAGTGTAGTTTAAGGACTTGAAAATAAGTCACATCAATGCTATGTGGGAGTCTGTTGTTTTCTAAATAATGCATAATCAGGTGGCTGTTGAAAACTTCACTTTGAAATTAGGTATTAAATACGAGTCTTTAGTCAATGTAAAATATTGAGATAAAATTTTTAGTTTTTATAAAGTTATTTCACTTTGCTAATTGAAATAAAGATTCTGTTAGAACAATGAGTCAAGGAATATGCAGTTATTTTTTTATAACTATATTTATAAGTGTGTAGAGTAATTTTCTGTTTGGGAAAACCAATAAATACAAAAGTAAATAGGTTGCTGAAATGTCTTACTTTTGAACATTAAAGCAATTATAAAATAGAAATTAGGACGTACTCAATTAATTTATCACTTAGTGTCACTTTTAATATGAAAAGTGCATTAACTCCATACTTTTGAAAGTACTAAATGAAAAAAAAAAAGTATTATAGTGCTGGAGATATGGCTTAGTGGTAAAGATGTTTGTTTGAAAACCCTGATGGCCCAGGTTCAATACCCCAGTACCTACATAAAGCCAGGTATACAGAGTGATGTGGACAACCAGAGTTCATTTACAGTGGCAAGAGCCCTGCCATTCCCATTTCTTCCTGTCTCTCTCTTTTTCTCTTACTTTCTCTTGTGTTTGTCTCTTCCTTGTTGTATCTCTGTTCAAATACATAAATAACTCTTTTAAAATGTGTATTATAATCGGACTTGGCAGCTCTCATCTGTAATCCTAGCACTTGTACTACAGTGTGATAAACTATAAAGAATAAAGTAAAATAAAATAAAATTTGAAAAAAGGTAGCAAGTAAGGAAGCAAAATGAAAAGGAAAGAACATATAACAATTGAGCAAGGGAGCCAGAACCACCTTTTGTTTTCATGTACTTATCTATGTACCTGTGTTAAAAGGACTCCTGAAACTTTCAGCTGTCTGTAAAATAGATTAACAATAAACAATATATATATATATGCACTGTAATAACCAGCAGTTATTTTAAACAGCCTTATAAAGATGTTATTCCTATTCCACACATCACATTCATGTGAAATATGCATTTCAGTGGTTATTCGGGTACATGCATAGATGTACAGTCATCCCAAAGAGGTTTGTTTTCACCACTTGAAAGTTTTTCCATGTTGAGGAAGATGCTTGCTCAGCTCCTAGTACTTCAGCTGACACAGACATTCCAAATAGGCCATTTCATTCAGCAATTTATTGACAAACCACTTTTATCAGAATGCGAGGAGCTATCTGGGTTCAGTTTTATAAAAGGGCGATTGGAAACTTATACAATATCATTTGGAATTCCACAGTAAATTCACCTGAAAGCTTATTTAGTGTGAATAAGATGTATAGGATGTTTCTTTACAGGTTGATGGATGCCAGGCTGAAGAAAAAAAAAAAAAGAAAGAAAGAACTTTAGAAGAGAGGAACTTCTGGTTCTTTGCTGTAAGAGCATAGCCATCAACTTTGATTAAAAAATGCTCTGGGGGAGGGGTGGAAAGAATGACTACGTGAGGCTAGATGTTCTTTAATACCAAAATGCCAATCTTCCCCCCACCAAAGACACATTTTTTAGTTTCCAAAAGTTAATTCTTATTGTGTTCACGTGTGTGCATTCACACTGGATTGTTAAAAATGTCATCTTATTCTTGACAAATGATTGAAAAGGTTTTTATTCATAAGAATGATAAAAGAAGAAAAAATAATCAAAACTCCACACGAAAAAAAAGCCTGTAGAGAATTAATGTTTTCTGAGGGGATGATTGTCTCATTTAGAGCCATGAGTCTATGATTCTTGTTCCCTTTCACTCATATGTTTTCTTATAGCGTTCCTTTATGAATCTGTCTGGTAGAAATCAATATTTGGCCTCTTATTTCCTCATCCAATTACTATGTGGAGCTGTATGTATTAAAAGATTAATAGAAATCTCAATGAGACAGCTATGTTAATTCTAAGTGAATATAAGTTTATACTAGATCCAAATTGAAATGTGCATGTACTTCCTGTGAATTCAATTATTCTCTTTGCAATATAATTAGCTCTTTACTGTGTCAGGAAGTTTGTTGTGTTGCCTAATATGCTCCTTTCTTTAGCATAAAAATTCAACAAAGAAAATCCACATGGCAACAAGATGCCTAAAATCCAACCACTGTAATTTCTACTAAGCAGAGCTAGTTACCACATTGTGGGAACTGGCAAAGTGATATAGACCTTCTGGAAAAGCAGAGCAAATGTGCATTCTATTCAGAGAAGCCAAGATATTTGCATAACTGGAGGAATTCTCGAAACTGTGGCTCTAATGCAAAACACAACATTTTTCAGAGTTTTTGAACATTACATTTTTGCCAGTATAGAATCAAAAAAAAATCCTTTGTCAATTACTATATTGTTGTTCTTCCATTACTTATAAGGAAATTTAAGGGACATATAATATTAATCAACAAGTTTCTGTGTACGTATCTATGTAAATGCCTGCGTATTTCACCTAGAAATTTCCTTGTTAGCCACCTGTTCCTGAATTATATGCCCATACCTGAATTGTTGTGGTCTTTCTGAGCTTGGTATAGTTAAGAAAAATTAAATCTTTAGCCTAACTACTCAAAGTTCAGTATGACATGGTTATTGTCAGCTATTTGACTCAAAGAAGAAGGTAACGAAGGGCAAGTCCACAGGGCACAATGATATGATCTGGGAAGTTTCAGCAGCATGATATGAGCAGCAGTAAGCAGGACAATGGCTGACAGAAGTGATAGGTTTTCACTTCTCCTTAGACACTATTTACCATGGAGCGTCCATGCATCAACTGTCACGTGTGGTGCCCAATGTTCCCATGCTTTCTTGCCTTGAATAATCACAATGTAGGTACTGGTGCATCTGTTTGTGACCAGCTATTTCTCCTTTTTTCCCCCCTGTACATTTCATTTAATGAATGCATCTATTAAAATTATTTGTTCTTTATTTCTTCATTAAAAATCATACCTCAAAAGTTTGAATTAAAGTTTTTGGCATCCACTTTTGTAAGCTATTACTCCTTCACATAGTTTATTGAATTATGATTCCTTGGAAATAATTCAAAAATAATGTTAGGAAAAGTTAACTTATAAAAATGAGATATTGAGATAAGACTATGCAAGGATAGCTTTGAAACCTTTACTCAAATGAATTGAGAAAAATGCTATTTCTATTTTTTTTTTCAAAATACTTTTTGTAAAACTCAATCTCAGTGAAAGTTTGAAGTTAATGCAGTGACATATTTTCACTCGGGTTCTAACTGGAATGACCACTTTATAGAAAATATATATGTTAGCAATTCTAAGTATGATTTTTTTCAAAGGGAGATGATCCTTTGGATTTGTAGGTGACTTAACCATCTTTTAAGTATTTGCCTTTATTTCTAAAAGCTTTTCAGAAGTTTGCAGTTTATGTAGATTGAAAAGATAAAATCCTTCCATGATGGATAGTGCCACACAATAAATAAACAAGTAGATAATGAAAGTTGCAAGTGTGTCTAAATCTATAATAATTTCTCAGGGTTATTGCAGTTGAAGAAAAAATCTAAATATGGTGACAGTAAGACAGCTAGGAAAACTTATATACAAAAAAAAACATAAAAAAAGCTTCTTGTGATTTGTAGGAAACAGTGAGTATTTGCAGAATTTCACTTTGTTTCTTTTTTGAAAATGAAGTATTTTTCACTGAATTTCTCTTTTACTTTTTCTGTAAATTTTAGTTTTTGTTGGAAGTACACATACATAGACGTTATGTCATTTATTCAATTTCTTTGAGAGATAATGCCAGACAAATCAAGTGAACAGAAATCTCAGGGCTGTTAATCACATGTCTATTTACAATAAGCCAATAAGGAATAAAAACAAAACAAAACATATATTCATTGAAGATTTCAGGTAAGTAACATGGACTAATTCAGTTAAATCACCAAGTCATTTTGCAAAGGCTTTCTGAATCTGGTTTATGTCATGGTCTCAGTTTATGTTACTGAAAACTGACATAAATGGGCTGTTCTGAACAATGGGATGTAATTAACAAAATTCTATGTGGCAACATTTGAATAAATAAAAATGCAAATAGAAAGATATTAAAAGAATTTCAATACTAATAATTATAATACAGTGGTGAATTTTTCCTTCTGGATTTGATGAAATAATTAAACACATATCAGCCCATATATGAGACTTAAGACATTAAGCTGACTTTTAGCCAAAGGAAGCTTATTAGAGAACAGTTTGCTGACAAGTAAATACCTTAAAATTTGGAGAGTCACATCCTCAAAGTTCCACGTTGAATGTTGAACTTAACAATAAAAACATTGTCCAACATGTTGATATTCAACTTTTATAGGTTGTGTTTCATTCTATATTTATTATATAGGGAAAGACAATATTCTGAGATTAAATGATGCATAAATTTTAAGATTTCCCACTTTTCATTATCATATCAACATAACTATAATTATTTTATTCTTAGAAATAAAGAATACTCATTAAAGATTTAAATGACATTAAAATTGTGACCTAGTTGGATGCTTAATGAATTAAATGAGCACCACTGTATATATTAACATTCCATACAAAGCTATATGTGATTACATCATATTAATATATATTAACCTGAACCTAAAGAGCCCTTAATTCTTTAAATTCTGTTAATTTCTTGGATTGGTCACATCATTCTCAAGCCTCATTTCTGGGTACTCTTTTCTTTTACATATGCAGGACCAACAACAAACATAAGTAAATACCTGCTATGTAACTGTCTTGGTGATGATAGTACACATTCTCATCTTTTAGCCTCATGATTATCATCATAATCTAAAGGGGCATTCTCATTGTCTTTATTTTAAAGATGAAACAAGGAGCTAAAGCTGAAAGTTTCTTTCAACTGTGTTAACCTATCTAACCAAATACTCATTTTATAGTAAGCATTTGACACAATTTTATTGAATATATATGCTAGTCAATGTACACATAAATTCAAGGATTCTATCTTCAATTTACTTACCAATGTAAATGGTTGGATATATCAGAATAGATTAAAAAAATATTGATTCATTTTACTTCTCCTTGGATAACTAGGGTAGTTCTGAAATCACAGCATTTTAAATAAATTTTTAGGTATGTAAGGAAATAGTCAAAGGAACCTCAGTACTCAGGAAACTGAACCAAGTAGACAATGCATTTGAGGTCAACCAAGGCAATTTTGTGAGAATTCCTCTCTAATTTAAAAAAAAATGTTTTGTTTAATCTTCATATTTCTTAAGATGTTACTATTACAGATTTGAATTGATGTTTACGCTCGGTCTCTTTTAATATTTGTGGTATTCTATTTTAATTTAGTAGAGGATCATCCCTCAGCCTGAGTAATTCTTATCACCTTAAACATTGATATGAAAGGTCTCTCCTTGTGGCAATTCCTCTTTTTTCTCTGCACTTATTTACCTCAATTAGGAATACACTCAAATTCTACAAATGTATTTTCTCCACTTTCATATTCTAATAATGTTATTCCAGTATGCCTGTAAGTTGTGGGGTTTTTGTTTGTTTGTTTGTTTGTAAACAGATGAAACTTTGGGTTGGCCACAATTAGAGAACTGTGATTCTGTTGTTATGTTGCTTCACCACACTTCAACACTCCTCAAGGAAATACATGCCCATTTTTTTACATAAGATAGTCTATGGGGAATTCTCAGTGCTTAGGCACAAAGATTACAGTTTAGTCACCATTGCTAACAGTTTTTTCCTCCTTATTAGAGTTGGGGCAAGTTAAGGGCATGGTATTTTCACAGCATTTATTGATCACCCTTTGACAGTTTTAACTGATGCTTTCCAGAGGTTACACTGTGCAACTTCAAACAACTTTTGGTCTTTTGGTGATATTTATGAACCATTTGTAGAAATATCACTTGAAGAATGAACATGGGTGGAAATGATTGACACAGAAAATGCCAGCTTTAAATGTTTTGAACAAAACTGCTTCCTAAGACATATTAATTTATAAATTAATATGTCTAGGATTCCTAGTTCCTATGAAGTGAGTGAATGAGGAAAGGATATTCCTGTATGCCATAGAAATAATTCCACTGCTTCTGACCATCATCCTAGACACACTGTGATATGGTGTCTATAAGAGGGAGAGGATTTCCACATGAATTGAGATCTAGTTTTCTTTCAAAGCTTTGTTTACACCAAGAGTATGTCAATGCTTTCTCAACCATTTTTATTTATATCAAGTTCAATACTCAAATATTTTTATAAAGTCATTTTCTTCTGATCCCATTCAGTGCTGTATAAATTCTACAGAAATTGCAGAGGTTTTCTATTAATGAGGTAAGAAAGCAGAGAGTAAGTATGTCATGTATGATGCATGGCTTGGGAACTCCAAAGCAGAGATAGATAGATAGATGATAGATAGATAGATAGATAGATAGATAGATAGATAGATAGATAGATAGATAGATAGATATAGATTTTTTTTTTTATTGAGAGAGTGAAGGAGAGAGAGAGAGAGCGAGGGAGGGAGGAAGAGGATGGGCATTCCAGGGCCTCCAGCCACTGCAAATGAATTTCAGATGTATGTGCCTCCTTGTGCATCTGGCTTACATAGGTCCTTTGGCTTTTCAGGCAAACAGTTTAACTGTTACGTCATCTCTGTAGCCCCAAAGCAGTGTTCTTTTGAAAATGGTTAAAGGTGTGCTGTGGCTGTTTGAAAAATCTCCAGCTGTCTTTATTTCCTTGTCCCAAAGCATGTTATGGCAGCTTCATTGAAGCAAAGAGGCAACACAAGCTGTCTTAGGATAAAAAGGAAACATTAATTTCACCTTACCTTAGTATATGAAGCAACAGTGTGAAATTCCTGTCTTTTAGATCTTGCTTGTGACCACAGTTTCATTTTGCATATGTATGTCTTTACCCCAAGGTATTGTTATTTGAAAGAACTGGTCCAGTAGCATACTACTCATTTACTCTCCATGTCCCAGTTACTTTTCTCAATGTTATGGGAAACTAACCAACAAAGCAATATAAAGAAGAACTCTATCTAGTTCATGATTCAAGGATGCAGTTCATCATGGCGGGTAAGCTATGGTGGCAGGAATGGGAGACGGCTGGTCACATTGCATCCATAGTCAGGAATCAGAAAGAAAACTGTGATCACATTCTGCTTGTGTTTCCCTACTAACTCAGAATAGTATCCTAGTTTGTGGTGTGGTTCCCCCCATTTGGGATGAGTCGTTTCTGGAAACACCCTTTATGGACATACCAGTTTTTTTTTTTTTTTTTTTTTTTTTTTTAGTCAAGTTGGAAATGAAGATTAACCATAACAGCCCTAATTCTCTGCAGTAGTTACTTAGATAAATACTTAGAAACCTACAAACCTAATGTGTATTAATTAACATTCCTGATGAGGTGTCTTTCCAGAGAAGAAATATGATGCTGTGTTCGTGGCACAAATAAGAAAATGATAAATAGTAACTATTTCAGGTTACTTTGTTATAAATGGTACTGGATAGATTGCTAAAATTGTTGTATTACTGTAATAGATTTTTCAGGAATTCATTTAAAAAATGTTGACTTCTGCCAATAATCAGCATCACTTATTATTTTTTGTTAAGAAGTAGATGCCAAGAAATTCACATTATACCCTTTTGTTCTTCAGCATCCAAAAGCCAACATCTCTATTTAGTCAGAAACTCAGTCATTCTCTTAAGTGAACTATTTCTCTCTTCATCATCTTCATTATTATTTTCATTGAAATAATAGAGCTTTAGAACTTAGTAGGAAGCTTCTTCATCATTTGGTCCAGTTCCTTCATCACAGTCTCTTTTCTTAATAATTTCAATGATTTCATGATGTTTGGACTCTTCATTTGAAGCTACCTTAAAAACTGCTTGGAAGAATATCATATGCACTAAATTCTGGAAATAAAAATGTTTTGGTATTGTTGACAGTGCCTTCCAAAAATATGTGCAATTAAGTCCCAATTCACAGAAGGAATGAAGAATTTGAATTGATTCTTATTTTTCTTAAATCATGTTATCAGTGTTCATTATTGAATAAGTAACTTTATGAGCAATAATTCACAAAACTTTTGTACAAATTATGAATAAATGTATCTAACCTTTAAGAATTAATTTAGAAGGTCAGCTCTGGTGGTACAAGTGTGATCCCTGCACTAGGGAATTGGAGGCAGGAGATCCACAAATTTGAGGTCAGTCAAGGCTACATACTGAAACCTGTGTGAGAGGTGGGAAACAAGGCAAGTAACAAATGAAATCACTTAAAATTAGTATAAAAATTTATTCTGAAACCAGGCTGCTTTTGCCAAGCAGGCAAGTTATGACATGGAATGTAATAAATATTGAGTAAAATAGAGAGGAAATATGAATTTGATGAAGTTTCCTGGCAATTAGAGCAATTTATTTCACTATTAACATGACAGGCTGTAAATGGAAATCAACTATGGATAGAAATGCAATTTTGTGGCTGGGAATTTCTAGTGCCATGTAATTAAATAAAGAAATGGGGTGAAGGGGCAAAGGGGTATCCACGGATGACTCTTCCCACAAAGTAGCCATCCATCATTCATGAGTTTGCTGTCTGACAGTCCTGAGATTGGGTTTATTTATGAGTTTGTGCATAATGAGAGAGCATTATGTATGGACTTTTATGCTCATAATATGAACTTACAAATGAAAAACAATAAATTTGCTGATTTAGAAATTAAAATGCAAGAAAATATGGTATTGTTGGTGTAGTATTGTGAGCAAAAATAAGTATTTAATTATTGATATGTAAATAAGAATAAAATAGCAGACATAAGTCTTATACTAATATTTTTAAAGCATTGTGCTGGCAATATCTAATCTACCATGTATCTGCAATCTATATATCAATCTATTGTCTATATATCTATCTTCAAGTTAGATATCTATGAACTATCTCTATTTATGTATGTATATCCTAGTATATACCCACAATTTAATTAATTGTTCATATGTAACTTCTATATAAATGCATCACTTGATTGGTAGATACACATAAACAAGTATCAATGGGTCCAACTTAATTATTTTAGGCTATTTAGCAAAGATTTAATTTCTGGACTTCTTTTGTGTATACATTTCTCATAATGGATAGTGGCATAATTAGGAAAATAATCTATAATTATGTGAATAGTTAAACTGCTCATGATTTACTTTTACTTGTTCTAGAAATTATTTTTATCAAGTGCTGGTATATGCTTTATGAAAATGTTTTAGTTGGTAATATCAGAAAATTTGGTTATAATGTTTTACATTTTTGTTACTATTATAATGAGGTCTGCTGAAACTGTTTTTAAAATATTATTGGGTCACTGGTTTAATTTAATTAATTTATTTTTTGCTTAGAGATATTTGATGAGAGCTTCCCTTGCCAGAAAATATGTAGGATTATAATATTATGAATTTGAGGCATTAAGCCAGCCCCAAATTAGGAAGTACAAATATAATGACAAATAATAGGGTTCATATTTGGTTTACAGTTTGCCAATTAAATATTGGTTATTGTAGAATAGTATTAAAACCACAACTATTAGTTGAATCAAAATCTTGAAAAATATTAAATTATATAATCTATAAAGTGTTTGACAAATTGTCCCATTGAGGATGTCCACTTGTCAAACAGGATATAATAACACAGATGTTAAGAGTTTGTCTCTTTTTCTGCATACTGGATTTCTCAACAAGTGATACCTTAGGAAATAGGTCTGGTTCTACTAAACAGAAGCAAATGAAAATGCATAGGCATTAGGAAAATAATTAATAATTTTAAAATAAAACATTTGAAACTTGTCAGTCATGTTTTATGGGAAGAAAAAAAATTGCCTTATTTGTGTTTAAATAATAAATATGGTTTTCTCTTTATCAAATTAATTATACAAATGTGTATGCACATATGCATATACATTTAACACCTGAATACTATATACATGAATTATGTTTTAAATATTTCATTTATTGCAAGCAGAGAGAGAGAGAAAGTAGGAGGGAAGGAGAGAATGGGCTTGTCAGGGCCTCTAGCCACTGAAAATAACTCCAGATTTATGTGCCACTTTGTGTATCTGGCTTTAAGTAGGTATTGGCGAATTAAACCCAAGTAGTTTGGCTTTGCAGACAAGTGCCTTAAACACTGATCCATCTTTCCAGCCCTGTATATTTTGATTTAAAGTAATTACCTAATTTTGATTCATTTGCATGTTCTCATCTTTCTATAATTACGTAATAATAAGGATTTCAATGTGACCCATTTTATATTGTGATTTCAATGATCTTACCATATCTTTCAACTTCTCTGTTTATGTTCTAGAGAACTCCAGTTTCTTTACTTTTTCTGGCCCACTTACAATGCAGAAAATGGCCTGTAAATTTTGCTCCAACCTTCCACTTATATGACATTTTGTTTTTAAAGAAATCATTCTATTCCAGTTATAGTATACCTGCAATAAATAGAGTTTCAAGTTACTTTATCAATATTTGCATCAATATTCTTGTGTACTTTTTGTTTCTCTGGCTTAAAATGTGTTTGCACACACAGAAATGTGAACATAACCCTTGATATGTTACAGCAGAAAATTTTATGTGTTCTTTAGATTAAAGCCAGCATAACATATACTGGCAAGTGACATACAGGGAATTGTATTTCAGTAATTTTTTGTATTTATTTTCATATTTCCAAGAAGAGAGAAAAGGAATGAGAATGGGCATGCCACGGCCTCAGGCTAATGCAAACAAACTCCAGATGCATGCACCACTCTGTGCATCTGGCTTTATGTGGGTAAAGGGGAATCAAGCCTGGCTCATTAGGTGGGCAAGTGCCTTAACCACTGAGCAATCTCATCGGCTCTTACTTTTTTTTTTTTTTTATTTGAGGTAGGGTCTCACTCTAGCCCAGGCTGACCTGGAATACACTCTGTAGACCCACACTGGCCACAAACACCAGTCTTCCAACCTCTGCCTCCTATTGCTGGGAATAAAGGTTTATGCCACCACATCCAGCTGCTAATCTATTTTAGATTCCTATTGACTTTACTATGAAAAACTTCTTGTAGGAAATTTACTATAAATATTTTTATAATTAGAATAATTGAATGCTGTTTCCAAATTCAGTTACAGTTTAAATTTCATTGGGAATTGGAAGATAATTAGTTCCACTTAACAAAATTAATTCTAACATTCAAATATAAGTTAGCCAATATCTCCTCTCAATGACTACCAGTAGTCTAATATATTGGGGTCTTCTTTTTCAACATCCTATCTCATTTAAATGTTTATTGTACACATTTTACTTACTATCAGTATTATGTTATGTGCTGTAAATATAATACATATCACCAAAGATAGTAGGAAATTTAAAATCTTATATAGACATAAAAATATGAATGTTGGGATGGAGAGATGGCTTAAGGCATTTGCCTGTCAAGCCAAAAGACACAGGATCCATTCTCCAGTACACACTTGACGCAGGGAGAGAAAAAGAGATAGTATGGCCAACAGACATCCTTGATGAAGAGAGAAAGAGTGATTCCTGGACTGGAGAGATGGCTTAGCAGCTACAGATGTTTTCTTATAAAGCCTGATGTTCTAGGTTCAATTTCCTGTTACTCATGCAAACCCAGGTTTGCAAAGTGGGACTTGCATCCACAGTTCATTTGCAGGGGCAGTTGTCCTGTCTTCTCCCTCTCTCCTTCTTTCTTTCTCTCTATGAAAATTTCTTTCTTTCAATCTCTCCCAACTCTCTCCTTACAAATAAATAGTTTTTTTTTTTAGAAAAAGAGAAATGATAGTTCTGGGCAGAAGGACAAAATGTGTACACCTGCATTGGACTTGGGGCAGTTGGTATCTTTAGCAGATCAGTATCATCTGACGAAGGAAGCACAGAACTTGTCAGGATATGAAAATACTTGAGTGAGCAGTGGCGAGCATATATATATATATATATAGATAGATAGATAGATAGATAGATAGATATAGATATAGATATAGATATAGATATAGATATAGATATAGATATAGATATAGATATAGATATACTAAAAAAACAAGTGCTCACTTCAGGATTCAGAACTGTGTTATTTTTATTTTTTTTAACTTTTGGAAAATCATACACATGCCAATAGACTATAGGAGATACAGTTGCAATTGAAGTTTTTAAAACTTTGGAGTGAGGGCAAGCCTGTCTTGCCGGGGGCTTTTGATCCTGAGGAAGAGAAAACTGTAAGAGAAAGTATTAGCTTTGAGCAAGAAAACAGTACTTTTTATTGTGACACAGGAAAGAACGGTGAGGATAGGCATGAAAAGTTGATGCAGCTCCACCCTCACTCTGTGGCTTCTCTTTCTTGAATAGAAGAAGCTGCTGAGGTCAGGGTCTGAGGCAGGGAAATAACAATATACAAGAAAGTTTGTAGAATGTGAAGACTTTGGAGACTGCCTTTTGGGAACAGAGGCTTGTAAAATCAACACTGAGCCAAACACTGCTGAGAAAAAACAGGTGTGTGTGTGTGTGTGTGTCTGTGTGTGTAATGACTTGTGCATTGGACAAAGATGGGTTAGCATTTAGGGAGCATGCTCAGAGTTGGTTTGTATGATACTCTTCCTTCTGTGACCATGAATAAATACCTAACATACACAGATCATAAGAGCAGAATTGTATTTTGGTTCAAGGTTTCAGAAATTTCTGACCATGGTCTCTTGACTCCATTGATTCTAGGTATGCATATTATATCTCTTGGTGAGATATAATAATCACAGTGGAGAAAACCAGCTTACCTGGTTAGAGGAGACAGAATTTGGAAGGGTGGGGCCAGAGGCAATGTATACTCTTCAATGTCACAACTCCATTCAACTATGCCCCACTTTCTAGTTAATTCCACTTCAAGTGCCACATACTTATGAGTCCATTGATGACTTAACCTGTTAATGAAGTTACCGTACTCATGATCCTTTCACATCCAAATAATGCTACCACTGACATGACAGATATTTTTAACTTATGCCTTCTTTCTCAATTTTGGCAATAGTTTAATAATATTCAACATTTTCATTGATAAGTAGCTTCCTGGGGAACTTTTTAAAGTCTATGCCTACCTTTATCATATTCCTCTCAGAACATTTCTCCCAAGTTCACCAAAATCCTTAAGGATACCTGATTCTAATAAGTTATTTCTGTTTCTCTTCTGAAGAATTTTTACTTTTATCAGCTTAACAGACATTTCTTCTTATTTGTTGTGGTTTCTGGTCTTTTTATGAAGCCTTAGGAATTGTTTTCTATTTATGCCAGGCAGGAGCTTCTTGAATTTTCAACTTCAAATTGTGATTTTCTGGAAGCATCTTTGGGCGAGTAACATTGTCAGCTCTGCTGCACTCATCCACTACCAGATGTCCAGGGTCTTTGGAGATATTGTTTACTCAGTATCTTTGGAAATCTGAATGTAGCTAGAAAAAGAAAGCTAGTATGAATTTATTGTATGCATTGAAAATTCCAACAGCTACCTTTCCTAATTTGATTCCAAAATATATTTTAGTATTTATTTACTTCTTAATTTCTCTGTTTTTATCTTAATCACTTAATAGAGTGAAATTCAACAGATATTTCTTTTTTCCCTAATGTTCTACCTTGCATTAAATATTTATAGGAGCAGCTCACTCTCTCAGAGAAAGGCTGGTTTCTTAAAATAAGAACATGACTGGTGTCAAAGGCTGTTTCTGCTTTCCAGCATTTTATACTTTTTACAAAGATACTCAGGTTCATTTGGTATTACTTATCAATGGTATTTGATTTGGACTCATTAAATACAATAATATTTTCAGGAAATACTGTTATGTACTAAAGACACGCTGATCTGAGTAAATGATCAATTATAAAATTAAACTTGAATATCAGATATACTTATATTGAAGCTTAACAGATCCCCCATCCTTTAAACCACTACAGCTTCAGCAGTATTAATCATGAGCTGGACAAACAGAGCCTGACTTCAGGACAGACAAGGCTCCAATATCAGAGGGTCAAAGCTCCTCCCAGCTTTTGAACTTGAGTCTGGTTGAAAGAAATCAACGTACTTATATCTGTGGGTAAAAAGCCATTGTTGTGCTGGCATGATGGAGCAGATGTGGTGGTCAGATGTCCATAATTAGAGGGTTTTGTCCATAGGTTGAAGCAGAGACTTTGAGCATTCCTTTGGGTGAGGCTCACCTCCATTATTGATGTTGCATGTGGGCCCAACAGGCACAGGCAGAGATCTTCTGACCTTTGTCCCTGCCACTGTCAAGTGATGATGCGTTAATACCCGTGTCTCTTTACCACCCTTTGGTCCACTTGCAGCAGGAATGTGGCCATAAATCTGGGTAGGGAAGAAAAATAAGTATCTCCTTTCTTCTGTCCCTCTCTTTCTTCCCCTCTTTCTTCCTAACGCTTATTCTTCTTCTGCCTCTTTTTTCTTCTTTTTCCTTTCTTCTCTTCTATCTTTTCCCACTTGCTTTAATTTTCCAGAGTGGATATTCATCATTATTCTGTCACATAAATATTTACATACGTACCAAAATAGCTCATAGTGAAAAGGATGTGATTCATTTAAATGAAAATAAAGAAATTATGTACTTTCTGTTTCCCTAATAGTCACACTAAGTACCATCTTAAAAAAGTACCATCCACTAATTAGTTAGGTAAAGCTAAAATATTCATGTTTTACATAAGGTCATATTTTTTCCTTTTGGCAGTTTATAGGAGAGTTTGATTTCTTTCTTCAAACACAGAAACTATTTGACATTTGAGATACTGTGTTTTCTAATAGAGAAGGTGATTACTTGGAAAATTTGAAACCCATGCTTTGCTAATCTTTTATTGTACTACAACTAATACTAAGTAATAACATGGCATCTCATTCAGCTCTTATTTTGATGCTCCATAAAGTCAGACACATGGAGTTGTTGAGCAAAAGCTGTTATGCTGAAATCTTGATTCTGTTACACTGATTATAGCTAAAGTATGCACTCTGAAATAGGTGGTTTTTGTGTGTGAGCTTATGTCCATTTATGGACAAGTATATGACTAAATGGTTGCATTAAACATATCTTATACTTATCAGTGTATATGACTCTGGGAAAAAGGTGCGAAGGACTGAAATCTTTCCTTTTCTGTGTGTCCAGTAATGCAGATATGCTATTCCAGGGCAGGAGCTAGTACTGGCTTAACACTAATAGGAATAGTGAGAATGAGATCATTTATATTAGTTCCTCAAAATTGTCTCTCTAAAAGTGGTAGGATTATTCTTCCCAAACTCAAATCAGGTGCTACTCCAACCACTTCCCATTGGCTAGTGGTGGTAATAGGGTCTTCAAAGCAGCACAGTCTACAGTGTAGATCCCACACCCTTGTACACAGATACCTTCCCTAATATTTGCACTGATAATTGTGTCTTATAAAAGTCTTATGTTTTATATTATATATGTACATTTTATATTGCATATGGATATATACTTCTATGGTTGCATACTAAAAAAAATATAACACCAAGATGTAATGACATTAGAAAACATTAACATCTTCTCTATCCTGGTATATCACATGACTCCTGGGCTACATACCCATATTTGAGAAGCAGAGAACTATGCCAGCAATTAGAATCAGAACCTTAAAAGGCTATATGGAGGTGTTTGATGTCTCTGCAGGATGGACGAGCTGGAAACATGTGGTATATAACCCATGCGCACCAGACCTGGATATATAAGATTTTAATCCAAATGTTAAATATTCTAGAAGGAACTCCAAAGTTGTCATGTTTACTAGAGCCTAACTAATACCTACCATGATGCCTTGTCAATCATTAATGTTGAAATGGATCATTTTTGAGATACCTACTATAGTATATATTAAGGCTCTTCATTTCCATATGTGGGAAATATTAGACAGTAGACTTTAAATAGGTATATTTTACTGTTCTGTAAGATCTCAGACAATAATTTAATGAAGAAATTAGATGGTGCTTAATGAAGACAAGTGATATTTAAGCTTTTTAAAAGTGAAGACTATAAAAACACTTAAGCAAGGACTACAGGAATAGTACAGTTGAAAAAGTGCTTTACTGTCTAAGTGTGAGGGCCTGAGTTTGCTCCTCAGAGTAGCATTGTGTGATTTTAGCCTCAGTGCTGGGGGGGTGGAAACAGGGCCAGTTTAGCCTAATCGAAGAGCTCTGGTTCAATGACAGACTTAGTCTCAAAAGAAATTCATGGTGTAACTAAGGAATGAGATCTCTTTTTGTCATCTATCTAAAAATGTATGTGTAGACCTGAGTGCCTGAGTTCCATCGCCAGAACTCAAGTAAAAAACCAACAGCCATGGCAGACTTCTGTAATTCTCACACCCAATGTTGATGACAAGATGGGAAGCAGATGCAGCATTTCCTCGAAGTTCAAGGTAAGAACATCAAGAACAGAAACCCAGAGTGAGAAAATAGTTCCTCGAATGAGGTGGACAGATGAGGACCCACACAAGAGTTGCTCTAAAACCCATACACAAGTACATGTACAAACACATGAATAGAAAAAAAAAAAAAGAGGGCTGGAGAGATGGCTTAGCGGTTAAGCGCTTGCCTGTGAAGCTTAAGGACCCTGGTTCGAGGCTCGGTTCCCCAGGTCCCACGTTAGCCAGATGCACAAGGGGGCGCACACATCTGGAGTTCATTTGCAGAGGCTGGAAGCCCTGGCGTGCCCATTCTCTCTCTCTCCCTCTATGTGTCTTTTTCTCTGTGTCTGTCGCTCTCAAATAAATAAATAAAAAATTTAAAAAAAAAAAGAGAGAGAGAGAGAAAGAAAGAAAAGAAAAGAAAATGTGACCTGCGGAACTTGGAAGAATAGGCAGGGATGGACAATGAAATATATGGGAAATTTTTCAAGCATCAACTATGATGAAAGGAATCAGGATAAAACAGAACAGGTTTTGGAATCTCATGGAATCAGGACAGGAAAGGTTGGCAATATAGTTAAGTGTGATATAAAAGCATGCTGTCTTTAATACTATCATCTTCTAATAGCAATCCATTCAGATAATTTCTTAATTGTACAAATATTTTGCTACTCAATATAGGTCGGTAGAATGGAGACCTTTCCTTGGTTTGATAAAGAAATCAGTGAAGATATCTGTCTTTGCTCTAACTACACTTGATGGAGTCAAAACTGTAAGGTTACATATAAAAGGCTGTATAGAGTCTTGAAACACATACAGAGGTTTAATAGTGGTATTCTAAAGTGTATCTTTGAAATTTATGAGTTTCATAGATGTGACATTTCCACATGTGTGAAGTATGTTTGACCATTGAGGGGGGGGAAACATTGTTGAGGTGGGAACACAGTTCTCTCAGTCTCTTTAGAGTTCTTTTTTTTTTTTTTTTGTTCATTTTTTATTTATTTATTTGAGAGTGACAGACACAGGGAGAAAGACAGATAGAGGGAGAGAGAATGGGTGCGCCAGGGCTTCCAGCCACTGCAAACGAACTCCAGACGCGTGCGCCCCCTTGTGCATCTGGCTAACGTGGGACCTGGGGAACCGAGCCTGGAACCGGGGTCCTTAGACTTCACAGGCAAGCGCTTAACCGCTAAGCCATCTCTCCAGCCCTAGAGTTATTCTTTTTAAAAGTATAAGTATTTTTATCCTTCCTCAAAGAGAGCAAGTAGGTTTATTGCTTAATGTAAATACTCATTTTAAAATGAGTAATGGAGAGCGGGCTTATGTTTGGGTATGGCTCTGACTTGTTTTCCAACTCTAGCTATGCGTTCTATTCCGAGTGGATCAGTTAAGCAAATCAAGAGCATTTGGTTTCCCACCATGGCTGTGCACCACTATTGCACTTGTGTGGGCATCACAACAGGTTATTTGCTGCTAAGTAGGTTAGACCATGAGTTGCTTGAACAGATATTGGTCATTTTCCTCCAGTTGTCCATGTAGCACCTTCTGGCCCTAGACACGCTGACTGTCTGGGGACTGACTCTCTTCTAGCTTCCAGTCATGTCACTCCATGTTATGTGTCAACTGCATATGATGTCTTCAGAAGTAGGGTTTTACCACTAACCTTTGGTGGGTCATCAAGTACTCTGACAGAAGTCTGTTATTCTTTTAGAAAACCTTGTAGGTCTCTCTGATAAAAAGCTTATTGTGGGGCTGGAGAGATGGCTTAGCGGTTAAGCGCTTGCCTGTGAAGCCTAAGGACCCTGGTTCGAGGCTCGGTTCCCCGGGTCCCACGTTAGCCAGATGCACAAGGGGGCGCACTCATCTGGAGTTCGTTTGCAGAGGCTGGAAGCCCTGGCGTGCCCATTCTCTCTCTCCCTCTATCTGTCTTTCTCTCTGTCTCTGTCGCTCTCAAAAAAAAAAAAAAAATTAAAAGCTTATTGTGGATGATAGCCACCTGATGGTACTGGGAGTTATAGATCAGTGCCCATGAAGAGAAGGAAGAAAAAGATAACTAATAGAAAAGTATTAGAGAGAAGAGAAAGACAGAGAGAGAGAGAGAGAGGGAGGGAGGGAGGGAGGGAGGGAGGGAGGGAGGGAGGGAGGGAGAGAGAGAGAGAGAGAGAGAGAGAGAGAGAGAGAGAGAGAGAGAGGTGCTGTAGAAGATTAAGGTCAGTCTTCTTTGTATCCTCTTCAGTGTCTTGTGCTCAGGAGTTCCCTCTCAGAGCCTGGTGAAGGTTATTTGGTCTGTTCTTTAGGATGTACAATTTTATGGTACCATTTCCATTTGCATCTAGATTTGTGTCCCCCACCCCCTTCTTTGCCCTCCCCTCCCTTGCCACCAACCCTATTGTCTGCTCCTCCAGATGCTTGCTGGGTCTGTTGGCATCTTGGATAGATTCAGGTTAGGTGCTGTAGATGAGTGAGACTATGCAGCGATTATCTTTCTGTGATTTAATAAGTTCACTGAAAATGATCTGTTCCAGGTTCAACCCTTTTTCTTCAAATTTGATTGTGCCATTTTTTTCTTACTGTTATGTAGAATTCCATTGTGTAGATATACCACATCTTTGTTATCCATTTTTCTAGTGATGGGCATCTGGGTTGATTCCAGCTCTTAGCTATATGAATTGAGCGGCTATAAACATGGTTGAGCAAATCTCTCTGGACTGAGGCTTGATGGTTTTAGGCTACATGCCCAGTAAGGGAATAACTGGGTCTGTTGGTAACTCTAGAGTCAGCTTTATGCACAACACTGAAGTCCAAATGGATCACAGACTTCAATATAAGACTGGAAACTCTACTACTGAAAGACTCTGTCTTTTTATAAAAGTAAGAAAAAAAAAAAATAACAGCAAGAAAACAAACAGAAACCCAATTGCATATCATCTCCTTGCAGTAAGAATGACTGTTGACAACAAAAGAATACAGAAAATGCTGCACACTGAAGTGCTGGTGAGGATGTGGAGATCAGGGGCCTTGCACATTTGGTAGGAATGTAAATTAGCACAGCAATAATGGGAAATAGCATGGAATAACAGAAGTTGCTTTAAAAATAGGTCTACCCTATAATTCAGCAATCCCACTAATGGGCATAAGTCCATAAGGAAAGAAAGAAATATGTCAAACTGATATCTTCCCTCCCATATTTTATAGCACTATTCACAATAGGAAAAATAAAATGAAAGCAAACCAATTGCCCAAACACAAATGAATGGTCTGAAAACTCTACAGTCATCAAATAAAAAGAAACCCTGTATTTTTGTCACAACATATATAGAACTGGAAACTGTTATGGGGATTTCAGTGGATGAGGCTCAGCAAGACAAATGTCACATGATATCTACAGCATGATGTCTCAGAAGTTAACAGAATTGTGGTTACCACAAGTTAGGAGATTAGAGGGAAGGGGCTATGGAAAAACATTGAGAAATAAAAACTAAATTACAATTAGGAATAAGTGCTCTGGTGTGCTACTGCATAATATGATGATTATTGATAATTATTACTTACTGTTTACTTTATTTGTTTTTCAAGGTAGGGTATCTTTCTAACCAAGGCTGACCTGGAATTCACTATGTAGTCTCAGGGTGGCCTCAAACTCACGGCGATCCTCCTACCTCTGCCTCCAGAGGGCTGGGATTAAAGGCGTGCGCCACCACACCCGGCACTTGCTGTTTACTTTAAAAAGATAGATGAAGGCACTCAAATGTTTTCACCATAAGAAAACAAATATTTAAAGAGAAAGTAATACTTAATATGACTAAAGTATTATATGTTGTACATGCATAGCACCACACATTTGTATCATTTGAAATATAATTAAAACAATCTTCATGCCTTATATAGAAACATTTAACATATAGTTTCTTTTATACTAGACTCCTTATATTGTTTTCATGTAATTGTTATGGGAAATTGAGTGAGTTTCAAAATGTTAAAATAAAGGAATGTGAATATGGGTCACGCATAATAGTGAAAAGCAGCATAACGTGGAAGGAGATTGTCTCAGGGGACCTGTTCAGCAGAAGGGCACAGTGTTAGATGTAATTTGTTTATTGACACTCTCCGACGATGGTGCAGTGACCCAGCAAACACCGCAAAAGTAATGAATCCTTTCCCCTTTTAAGTAATTATATTTGAACAGTTCAAATTAACCTGTGGTTTGAGGCGACTGCTTGGGTGAACTAATTTGCTGATGTAATGCCTTCTCATGTTTTTGCTCTGATGATTTAGGTAAGAAAGGAGGGAAGTGAAAAATCTGGGCCCTGAGTTTACACTTTACTGAAACAAGCTGCTATTTTCTGCAAGTCACATTTGAAAACTACCGCCCACTGATCCAATGTTAGACGTGGTAGTTAAAATGTCAAACTAGAACCAAATCAAATTTGTGCCAGGCTATGCTGCAGGAGTGACAATGAAATAAACTGAATTGAAAGAAAGTTTGTAAATGCCTGCACGGAGGCTCAACCATCTCTTCAAACAACAGGCTGCTGTTCCGTTGTGTGATCACTGCTCATTACTGCTCCAAATCGTGTTTTCCAGGGTCCTGCTGTTATCCTGATGTGTAGGATGGTTGAAACCATGCTGACATTTTTTGAGCTACTTTTTCTAAATGATGCCATATCATTACCCCTTTGTCCCTGCTATTATTAAACATTCAACAACAGGACTCAAGAAAACCTCAGTGGATGTTAGACAACATCTCATGGCATCTGGGACAAGACTCATGGGTACATGGCTAGCACTCAACAAATATTGTGCAGGACACAAGCATGCTGAAAATGAATTAATGCATGCGGGTATTTATTAGAAAGTGATGATTCTTTTAGATACCTTTCTCTTATTGTATGTTTGTAAATAATTTAAGATTTCCTTATGAATTTTATACTTTGAAAATGAGGGCACAATTCTTCAAAGAAAATCACTGGTCCTATCATGGTTTAAATACGCAATGCTCCCTGAAGGTCTCATATTTAAACACTTTGCCCCCAGGTGGGGGCGCTGGCTTGGGAAGTTGTGGAATATTTTGGGCAGGAGGGCTAGCGAGATGGCTTAGTGTTTAAGGCACTTGCTTGCAAAACCTAAGGACTCAAGTTTGATCCCCCCCTACCCAAGGAAAGCCAGATACACACAAGATTGTGTATGTATCTGGAGTCTGTTTGCCATGGCTAGAGGCCCTGATGCACTTATTCTTTCTCTCTAGCTGGCCCTTTCACTCTTTCTGAAATAAATAAATAAATAAAACATTTAAAAAATTGGGGCAGTATATATGGCCTAGAGAGGTGGGCTATTGAAAAATAGGGCAGTGAGGGTTGAGCCTGGATCACCTTCGAGAGCAATGCTCTGCTTGTCGACCTACAGAGATGTGAACAGGCCATACTGCAAGCCACCTCTGTCATTGGCATAGCTGCTACAACTGGAGTGACTTCCTTCTGCCTTAATGGACTGTAGTCGAAAGCCATGAACCAAAACAACCCTCATCACTTAAGTTGCCTCTATCAGTTATTTATCACAGTGTCCAGGAAAGGTAACTAACCCAGCATCACTGCTAATGTTAGGATCTAGTGGACCCAAGATGATTCATGAGTGTATGGCTGGTGTCATTATGCCGTATAACTCCTGCTGTCTTTATGAATAGGGAAACAATAGCATGGTGGTATGATTTATTAATATCTTGTATTATAAGCTATAGACCTGCAACAGCTAAATAATTGATTCAATTTCTTCATCTGTAATACAGAATCAGTAGCCCTGATACTTACGACACAGATTAATGGAGATTCTATAAGTTAAATGGAATGCCTTTAATACAGCATGTGGAGTAAAAAAAATGTGGAATATGGGGGTAGGAGAGATAGCTCTGGGGTTAAAGGTTCTTTCTCAATATTTGATGGCCTGGGTTTGATTCCTTAGTACCCATGCACAAAGTGGTTCATGCAGCTGAAGTTCGTTTGCAGTGACAATTGGCCTTGGTAACCATTTTCTCTCTGTCTCTCATGGCAAATAAATAAATACTTTTAATGTGGAATTTATACACCAGGAAGCTTCATTTAGGCATACGGATAAAAGTAAACTTGGAATAGAGTCTATTGGGACTTCTTTGAGGTTGAAGAAAGTGACCCATGAGGCTATGTGATTTTGGTCTCCAGGGCTTCTTTAGGTTTGGTTTCTCTGGCTCTATGGCCTCAGTGAGCCCGTTGAATGACATTCATTAAAATGCTTCTTACCTTTGTTTCTTCTCAAGCAAAACACTCTTCTCCTATATGCATTACATCCTGTGACTAAAGTGATATAAAGAAGATATCTTCAATTTCTTTATTAACATCCAGTGAATATCATGCTTGGAAAAAAATCAATGTGCATTATATAAAATTTTAAAGCTGTCATATTCCAGGCATGGAAGGTACTACCTACTTCAGTGAACAGCAAACATGGAAGCAGTCTTCAATTACCAAAAAATAAATGTTGTTAGTATAAAGAACCCTGCAAATTTCCAGAGGCTTGAGGACTAATTATGGTAGTTCTTGCAATAAAGCTGCTATCGATAAAGCAAAGTTATTATAAAGTTTCTCTTATTGCCAGATTATTTTTGAAATCATAGAATATTGTTTTGTAATTCCTGACAGTAGAGTGCAGCAAATAGGCAATTTTTATCTTCTAAATGAGGTCTTAGAAAATCTAGGCAGATAAGAGATTACTTATTTTTACAAAAGCAAAGCTCACATCAGTACACTGTGTGTATCATGCTTACTAAATGTCATAAGAAGGAAGGGATCTTCAGGAAAACAAAAGAGATGAGCACTACAACTTAAATAAAGTAAAATAAGTGAAGCAATAAATGCAAACTAAATAAACAACAAACATATCTGGAAGTTCAACAATTAAAAACTATAACTTTACTATGAAGACAGTTCAAATAGTCTTTTTAAGAATGTTTTCATTCATTTAATTTTAAACAGAGAAAGACACACACACACAGAGAAAGAGAGAGAGAAAGACAGAGAGAAAGAGAGAGAGAGAGAATGAGCATGCCAGGGCCTCCAGCTGCTGCAATGTGCCACTTTGTGCATCTGGCTCTCTATGGATACTGGGGAATCGAATTGCCATCGTTAGGTTTTGCAGGCAAGTGTCTTAACCACTGATTCATCTCCCCAGCCCCGAAAGTCTTTTTATTCCTTTATAAAGTGTTTATTTCCCCAATGAGCCTGTTTAAAAAATAACACTTCGAGTAAAATTAATTATAGTTACAACATGACAAATGTTTCCTATAGTGTAAATTTTGAACAAATAAACCATTTTGCATCAGATTTCAGCTTTATTCTTTGTCAATTTCTAGTATTTTTCAAATATATATTTATCAGCTGTGTACACAGTATGTTAAGGAACTTGGGTGATAAATATTTTCACATAAACAATGGAGTCATTGTTAATGGTCATCATTACATATAATTTTATTACATCAAATTTATTAATTAACTTATATTGCATATTATATTTAATTTCAAATTATATCTGTGGGCAAATTTCGTGCATTCTTCTTTTCTCATGTTCCCAGTTTTTCTTGTAGCATTTTCTATTTATGACTATTACAATATGAAATGCATTAATAAAAAGCTATGGATTATCACTTAATAGCTAATTGTAATATTTTAGAAATTTGATTATTTTAGCATGTATATTATAGGCCTTTCACTTATACTTACCTTTCATAAAGTAAAAATATTACTTGCAGTGCGACTTTATGAAAAGTTTGTATCTTTAAGTGCTATAATATTTGTGACAAAGAGATTATAAATGGTTTGCTTTAAGAAACAATAATTGATCTGTTTTGATCACAAATGTTTCATTAATGTTTAAAACTTATTTTTGCTGGAAGGAAAGAAGAATGAGACATCAGATCTAACAATGGATTCATCTTTGTTCTGATAAAATGTATTTTTTACACTTAGGTATCACATATACCTATTCATTTAAAAATATATATTTATTTGGTAATAAAAGGTGGATTTTATATTGTTTCAGTTAGTTTTTCTGTACTTTTTACATTTTTTTTTTTTACAAATGTTTGTGTTTTAAGACTGCTAATCGTCCTGCATTAGTATTCTGTGCAAAAAAATACACTGAGTTGATATAGAAACTCTGCAATGAGGCTTTTTCAGACAGGGTCTTGCAGAAAGTGTTTAAGTTCAAATGGTGTAAGCAAAAGGAGATTGAAGAAAAGATTAGCCACACTAGTCAGCTCTTACTTTCCTGAAGGTTGGTCTTGGTACTTAAGTCTAGCAGAGTTTCAATCATGGGGAAAAGTCTGTCTGGAGGTACCTTTGGTTTTTTTTTGCTTTTTTATTTATTTATTTTTTTTTTGCGGGGGGAGGGACAAAAAGACTTAATTCCAAAAAGGATGGTGGTGGAGTTTGTGTGCACAGCATGTGAGTGAGGTTTTTCTTAAACCTTGTGTGATAGGTTCCTTGGTTGTTTCATGCTGGCACCTGACATTTTGAATACGTAAAAGCCTTTGTCCTTGTGTTATCTAAACTTTTCCTGAAGTCTCCACTTTCAACTAAAATAATACAAAGGTCAGCCTCCTAACAGCAGAGTTGAGAATGGATTGACAGGTAGACGGTGCTATATGAAGTATCTGGGACAGACACAGAGGGAAGAAGTGGAAGGTGCACCAATTTAATGATGCTCTTTTGAATGTGTGTGTGTATATATATATATATATATATATATATATATGTATATATGTATATTAGTATATATATGTATAAGCATATATACATATCAATGTATATATGTATATATGGACTCTTTTACAAATACTAATATATAACAGAAAAAGTTTCTGAAGAAAATTATTCAAAAAAATTATTGAAGAAGTATGATTTCTGACACTTTAATTTGAATATCTGCATATTTGTCTGTATTATTAGAGCAGATGAAATTTTGTTATTGGAAATCATTAGTCCTTTGCTGCCTTTGTAAGCACTGTCTGCCTTCCACTCTATCATTCTATACTTCCCTAGACATATATGTACATGTGTAGGAATGCCTAGAAAGTGATAATACCCCTATTTTATCTATCTGGCCCTCTCTGTTGCAAGTGAATGCCCATTGGGCTTTATGTGAGTGGCTGGGGATTGATCCTGAGTCAGAAGACTTTGGAAGCCAGCGTTTGCAACCACTAAGCAATTTCCCTACAGACTCCCAAGGTCACAATTTTGACCAATTAAGCATATTTGGATCACTAACTATCCTGATGTTCTACACAATAGCTAGTATATTAGTATCACTTACATTTGAGGTATAGTTTATAAGTACCTAATACAGTGCTACCTCATACATTAAGTACTCAGTGGTTCATAGATATTGATAAAGTTTCCTTGTCTGTGATAGGTCAAGAAATTCTTATAGATTGTCAATAGAACATGATCAAACCTAGATTTTTTTCCTTGAGATAACAACATATTAATTTAAAACAAAGACATATTAAGACCTAGGCACTTGCAATCTGACACAATAAATGGCTTGCAAAAATTTGTTGCTCATAAGTTTAAATGTTCATATATATATATATATATATATATATATATATATATATATTCTCTGAGGAAAATCTACACACATCATAAAAAAAAAAAAAAACGTACATGGGCTTGAGAGATTGCTTAATGGGTAAGGCACTTGCCTACCAAGCCAATGGAACCTGGTTTGATTCCCCAAGGCTCATGTCATGCAGATACACAAGGTGGTGCATGTATCTGGAGTTTGTTTGCAACAAAAGTAACAGTGAGTGCATGCATATTGACATTTTTGTCTTCATTTGGGGCAAATCAATGTATGAAAATGATATAGCCAGTGAAAGTTCTAGAAATTTATGTTTTAGTATTTAAATCTATATAAAGTGTATTCCCAGAAATTCCACTACATCTCTGCAAACAACCAATATATTTCCTATGCATTTCTTTTTGTTAAGTTCTAAGTCACATTTCTTAATGTGCTGATTTGTTCCTTCTGGGTGCCTTGAGTAATATTTCATTAGGTAAAGATTGATATTTAAAGAGTCATACTTATGGAAACAGAGATATTTAAGACGCAAAAAGCCACCCATGCATTGAAGGTGTTGGTATATCAGACTTTTAATTGACAACTTGCAACACCTGCTTTTGATTTATAGCTTGATTATAAACTCACTGTTTCTGCTCTGCCAATGGAATTGGCAATATTTACTCAGCCCAGATGGTACATTAGCTTTGGCCAGCTGGTTCTCCCCATGCTGCCTCATCACAGGGCCATGCAGCAAATATTGCCATGTATGACCCAGATCAGGAGGTAACATGGCAAAGGCTTCATGCCTGGCTTTGCCCTCAAGGCATATGGAAGTGACCTGAATGAGATTTATATATCCAAAATGTTACACTCTATCTTGTCACCCACAGTCATTCCCTTTGCTGACCTGACTTTAGAAGATTTTTAGGATGGGCAAAGAGCTTACTACTTACATTTGTGGTTTAAAAAACTTGGGTTTATTATGATATCTATAACACTCTCATTTCAGTCATTTTGTTAACTTTTATATGATAAATTTAAAATTTCAGAGAGTGTTAAATATTTTGAAGTATAAAGCATATTTTGAAGAATTTTAGTATCCTAAAATTGTAGAACCCTAACAGTTGCGTGAGATCTTTCTGACAAATTTCAAAGTTATATATTAGTAACTGACAATTATGAGTATGTATTATAATTCATAACTTGAAATTCTTTTGTAATATGAGATAATGAATTACATGAGAGGAATTGAGATGCAAAATCAAATCAAAAGAGACTATTTCAAAAGTGTCATTATTTGAATATATTTTAGGTTAGTTGAGTAGTAATAGAGGCACAAATTCCATGCTATTAGTATACTTATAGTTAACTGCCTCATTTTTTTAGTTTAGTTAAATATATGGATTATCTGTTATATGTTTTGCATATTAGTTACTGAAAAATACTCTTTCTTTTGGATTGAATAGAGTTATAATTCTTAGTTTAAATTTATCGCTGTATATTTGTTATGATATAAAAATTAAGCCGGGCGTGGTGGCGCACGCCTTTAATCCCAGCACTAGGGAGGCAGAGGTAGGAGGATTGCTGTGAGTTCGAGGCTACCCTGAGACTACATAGTGAATTCCGGGTCAGCCTGAGCCAGAGTGAGACCCTACCTCGAAAAACAAAAAAAAAAAAAAAACAAAAAAAAAAAATTGACTACTGTTACTTATTAAGAAATATAATCCTTACTTAGTTTTAAATTTATCACATAATGTTATAGCAATAGTAATTTAAAGATGTAATTAACAAAGGTAAAATTTGTGACTGTTTTTGACAAAAAAGTAGCAGTGCTTTCATAATCAATCCTGGTTTTCTTTTCAAAGAGAATTGGTAAAGTCAAATGCATTTTATTGTTTGGAAGGGATTCAATCTGTCTGTAAACATACATAACATACATATGCATATACATATATATTTCATCACACCAAGACATATTTTATACATTTATATCCTGTTCCTTAATTGATTTACCTGCTCAATTGAAAATAGGATGAGGGACATTTCATACAAAATTTTAGTTGGGTTTGTTATATCCTCCAGTTTATATAGGGTCTGTGAAAGTAATTTCAAAGTACTCTTTCATTGAAAGCATAACTTTTTTTTTTAGACAAGCCCAACATATTGCCTTTGATTTTTATGCCACAGTGAGAGAGGGAATTGGTGTATGAGGGCCTCTAGCTATTTCAGTCGATCTCCAGATGTGTGCACCCCTCAGGAGCATGTGTAACTTTGCATTCTTGCATTACTGTGTGTCTGGCTTACATGGGACCTGGAATCAATCTTGTTTCCTTAGGCCACACAGGCAAGCACCTTAACTACTAAGCTATCTCTCCAGCCTGGGAGCTATGTTATTTTAAAATATTTTTATTTTTATTTATTTGAGAGAGAGAGAAAGAAAGAGAGAGAGAGGGAGAGAGAGAGAGGGGGAGAGAGAGAGAGAGAGAGAGAGAGAGAGAGAGAGAGAGAGAGAGGCCAAAATAAGTAGGCAGAGAGAAAATGGGCACACCAGGGCGTCCAGCCACTGCAAATGAACTCCAGATTCATGTGCCCCCTTGTACATCTGGCTTGTATGAGTCCTTTGAAGTCTATCTTAGGTCCTTTGGCTTTGCAGACAAGTTGCTTAAATGCTAAGCCATCTCTCCAGCTCACTATGTTACTTTAAATGATTAAATTATTTATTTGAAAAGATTGAGGGGACTGAAATAGACCTCCTGCTACTGCAACTCTCCAGCTTGCTATGTTATTTTAAATGATTGAATTATTTATTTGAAAAGACTGAGTGGACTGCAATAGACCTCCTGCCACTGCAACCTAACTCCAGATACTTGTGCCACTTTATGCATCTATGGCTTCATTCTAAGACTAGCAAATCAAGCCCATGGCTTCAGGTTTGCAAGAAAAGCTTTTAGCAGATGAGCTTTCTCTGCAGCCTTGAAAACTATGATATACTATGAAATATTAGTGTATTTTTAATAATTATTATTTTGATGTTTGCGATTTTTGAAAGTAAACATTTTACTGATATTTTGTATATTTTTACACAATTTGTCTTTCTTCCTTTCTTTCTTTCCTTCCTTCCTTCCTTCCTTCCTTCCTTCCTTCCTTCCTTCCTTCCTTCCTTCCTTTCTCTCTCTCTCTCTCTCTCTCTCTCTCTCTCTCTCTTTCTTTCTTTCTTTCTTTCTTTCTTTCTTTCTTTTGAGGTAGGGGTCTCCCTCTAGCCTAGCTAACATGAAATTCCTATGTAGTCCCAGGGTGGCCTTGAACTACCTCTGTCTCCTGAGTGTTGGTATTAAAGGTGTGAGCCACCACACCCAGCATATTTTTACATAATTTGTAACTTCCATTTTTAAAAGTATTTTTAAATATGTGTGTCCATGTGTTTACATATATAAATTTTCATGTGTATTTGGGGGGGTTCATATGTGTTTGTGTGTGTGTGTGTGTGTGTGTGTGCACGCTCATACATGTGTAATTGAGAGGAGAATCTCAGTTGTTATCCTTAGAAACAATACCTGTCTTTTTCTTGTGAGACCGTATCTCTTAATGCCTAGAACTTTCCTTATTAGGCTACCTTGGCCAGTAAACCCCAAAGAGTGTCCTCTTTGCCTCCCCCGAGTTGGGATTCCAGGCATGAGCTGGCATTGAACTCAGATCCTAATGCTTGCAAAGCAAGTACTTTCATGACTGAATAATACTCTGGGCTCTTTCCATAATTTGAAAAACAAATTTGTAATGCTTGGAGTTATATTTAAGTAGAGTTGATTTCTCAGGACTAATGATTATTTTAATAAAATTTTGTAAGTAACTACAGTCATAGTCAGCAGATTAACTTTAATTTCTAGCTCATGATTCCTTGTTTTAATAGCCCTAGACATCAATGATCATTTACATTTTAATTTTCTTTTTTTAAAATTTTTTTCTTCATTTTTATTTATTTATTATTTGAGAGCAACAGAGAGAGAAAGAGGCAGATATATATAGAGAGAATGGGCGCACCAGGGCCTCCCGCCACTGCAGATGAACTCCAGACGCGTGCGCCCCCTTGTGCATCTGGCTAACGTGGGTCCTGGAGAATCGAGCCTCATACCAGGGTCCTTAGGCTTCACAGGCAAGCGCTTAACCACTAAGCCATCTCTCCAGCCCTACATTTTAATTTTCTACAAGTTACACATTTCTGGACTAGTAACCCTTTGGGAAAGTTTGTTTATTTCATTGACTAAATTCAGTCCCTTGCATTATATTAACAAAATAGGAAACAATAACTTTGTGTTCAATTTCACATCTATTTTTTTTTTCTGAGCAATTAACTATACTTATTCATTGTCAAAAGTGTTTAGCAGGTGAGGAAGTGTACCTTTCTGAATTAAGTTACTTCAGTTTTTCATACTACACAAGCATTTTTTTTTCTCAAAATTTGGTGCTAGGGGCTGGAGAGATGGCTTTGTGGTTAAACACCTGCCTGTGAAGCCTAAGGACCCCAGTTCAAGGTTCAATTCCCCAGAACCCACATAAACCAGATGCACAAAGTGGTGCATCAGTCTGGAGTTCATGTGCTGTGGCTGGAGGTCCTGACATGCACATTCTCTCTCTCTCTCTCCCTCTTTTTCTCTCTGTCTGTTTGTTGCTCTCAAATAAATAAATAAAATTAACCAAAACTATTTTTAAAAATTTGATGCTAGAATTATACCCAATTGTAGCCAACATCAAGAATTAATAATTTTACCTTAATTCACACATTTTAAAATCAAATACAATGCACTTACAATGTTATGATAAATTATAACACTCTATGGGCAAACTACAAAATATATTTTATCTAAAAATATTTTTGAGTCATTATTATTATATAGCCCAAAAGGAAGTTGAACATGTCATTCATGCCTCAGCCTCTGATTACTGGGATTACAGAAATGGTATCTGCCACACCTGGTCCAAACCATTCATTTTCTTCTGCCATTTTTCTTTCCTTGGAACCATGGTAAAAATGTCCCATGAAATGCTACGCAATTGAACCTTCCATGAATATTTCCTATGCAATAGATATGACATATCACATCATATATTTAATTTTAACAGTTTAGAATTCTATTTAAATTAGGATCTACCTTCAAATAGAGTTTGTAACTCATAAGAAACCCACATGCAGGCTGGAGTGATGGTTTAGCAGTTAAGGCACTTGTCTGCAAAGCCTTAGGACCTGGATTGAATTTCCCAAAATTCGTGTAAGCCAGATGCACAAGGGGGCACATGCATATGGAGTTGTTTGCAGTGACTAGGGGTCCTGGCATGCCCAATCTCTCTATCTGTCTCTCTCTCTCAAATAAATAAAATATTAAGGTAAATAAATAAACCCACATATGTGTAGTATCTATTAAATAACTTCTGAGCATCTGCTTTGTGTTCAGGTCTCTACTGTGTACATAGTTAACTAAATAACTGACCTCCATATAAACATAATCATGACACGTGTGTGTTCTGAGATACTGTTTAAAGAATGAACTAAATGGTACCTGTGTTCCCACCACACGTGTAAAGTATGCTTTATCATCCTTATACAAATGAGCCTAATTTTCCATGAACAATAAAATCAAGTCAATTTTAAAGTAAATTGTTCACTTTCCAGTAACAAAAATCCAGTAAAGAGAACATGATAGGATTGCTTTGAAGATGCTTAATACATTCAGGATGATCAATTTCTAAGTGTTCCTTATGGCCTTCACAGGCTTTTGTACCTGGATGTTCTCATATGTTAATTAGTGTCATCTGCAGGAAATGTTATCACTGTGGAAAGCCGTGTAATAGAAAATCCACCCATAAACTTCTAGAGGAGAGAGGTGCTCATGTATGTAAGGTCAGACACAGCTCTTTATCCCACCATGCATTTCTGTTTGATTGGATGGTGTGAGTAGAGGTGTTATTTGGAAGAAGTAGCCATGGAAAACAACTAGATGTGGAAAGAGCTGTCCCTCCCACCCCTACCCTGGAGCCTCCTATAAATTTCCACTGGAAGGGTTCTTTTAGCACATTGCATTGAAACACACATACACTAGAACACACACACACACACACACACACACACACACACTCATACACACACATGAACTCTTATACAGTCATTAGGTTTTTTTTTTTTTTTTACATTTTGCATTACACTACATTAAATCCAGTTATTTTTATGCTAAATATAATGCCACTGGTATTTTTTTTCTTTTTCAACTAACTTCTTTTTTTTTTTTTATTTATTTATTTGAGAGCGACAGACACAGAGAGAAACTCAGATAGGGGGAGAAAGAGAGAGTGGGCGCGCCAGGGCTTCCAGCCTCTGCAAACGAACTCCAGATGCATGCGCCCCCTTGTGCATCTGGCTAACGTGGGACCTGGGGAACCGAGCCTCGAACCGGGGTCCTTAGGCTTCACAGGCAAGTGCTTAACCGCTAAGCCATCTCTCCAGCCCTCAACTAACTTCTTAATATGACTTCACTTCCACATAACATGCATGCATGTACACACACACACATGAAAAGAAATGGCATATATGTGATTTGTGACTCTTTAAGTCTTATTGACTTATTATTATGGAAAAGTAAAGTCACCAGAAAACAAGAGATTGTGCCTCATTGGAAATCATCCACTAATTAGCTGTGTGCCTTGAGGAGCTCATCTTTTCTGTGACACAGAATATATCTTCCAACTGAGGTCCGAGTCTAGAATTTTAAATGAAAATGTTGCTTTCCTTATCATTTTATATGGTAAAGAATACTGCACACAGACCAAATGGTTCTCTATATCACTGTGGATGTGTACATGGAAGAATAGACGGAAAAGGATGCTTTGTGAATGGGAACAAAAGCCATGTGTTGATGTGAATATGGGCTTTGCTTTATACTCCTTTCCCCTGATTTTCTAATTCATATATGACAATATATATATTTAGATAGATAGATAGATAGACATATCTTATATCTTGTGTTTTTTTTTTTTAAGCACAAATATCAGAAAAGAAATGCTGAAACAGATGTTAATTGAAAATCAGGAAAATCAATGTTACACTTACATATTTCCAGAAAAAAAACACTGTTTTCCCTGTATCCATGTTTTCTCTTCAATTTATAGATCATAGTTTTAAAGAAAGATTTGGACGTATACTAAAGGTAAGGTGGATATACATGCCTATGTTTTCATGTCGTCTTCTGCAAGACTAACAGAGTTGGTCTCTGAAGTAGGTAACATTTGCATGATCAAGAATCTGAATGACATTCAAGGCATAGATATTAGGACAATACAATTTGGAGATAATATGTGTAATCAGGTGTGTAATTGGGGCTTTTATATTTTATGTATTTTTGAAATCATTTTACTCTAGTAACGTAAGGGAACAAAGAAGGCCCTGTCATATGGTCACGTCCTTTGTGGTAGTAGTTAAACCCCCAGCTGGTAACTGCTCTTCCAGTAGACTAAACCCTGCCCTCCGATATGCATGGGGAACTCCCACTGGGCCCAATTCTGCTGTCCTCCTTCAGGCAAAAACTCCCTTTGAATCTGAGCAACCTCACTCAGGTGCTGTACTAATAGGCACCAGAGATACACAAAGAGAAAGGTTTGCTGTGTAAGCATGACTGACTCAGGATCTTTAAGTATTGTCATACATAAACTACAAAGAGATTTAGGCAATTATAAAATCTGCAACAGATATAGACTTACCCAGGAAATTTATCAGGAACCTTCTGCTGAATGCAGCTTCTCTCACAGAAGTTTACAACAAAGTACTCAAAGATCCTTATCAGGTTTTAAGAATACAAGAATTCTGCACTTTGAAAGAATACAAACATAGATTATCTATGACTGTTAGCTACACAATAGAATAAACAGCCGGAGAAAACTTCATACTCACCAAATTCATCCTTCATAGCAATATTAAAATCTTGCCCTTATTTTATCCATAGTGTATGATGAACTGCACCTGGGCAAGCACCAGCCATATCTGAGAGAAGGTACATTTTGTTTTCTCATTCTCTCATTGCTTGTTATTCAGCTCAGCAGCCAGGACTCTAGAAGGCTCTGTTTTCCTATACTACTATTAGCTTACTCAAGTATCTCCACCTGATATGTAAGACCTGTTTTTATCTTATACATATCACAGCTTTGTTTTTCTTACCTTTCAATTTCACATCTGTATTTAGCATGGGTTCCTTCCATATGATAATGTAAGAAAAGTGAATGGGAAGCACGCTGTGGATGAAAAGTTGATCTTGTTCTGTGGGAGCACCATTCCCAGAGCTGCATGACCAAGACAAAGCTGAGGAAGGGTTTGGTAACTGTGACAGTAGTGATGCCACTACATTCATAATGCCTCAAGCACACTAGCATCTTTCTTTTCCCTTTTTTATTTGGGGTGGGATGTAATGTCTCGCTCTAACCCAGGCTGCCCTGGAATTCACTATGGAGTCTTAGGGTGGCCTCAAATTCATGGTGATCCACCTTCCCAAGTGCTGGGACTAAAGACATGTGCCATGATATCTAGCTTACCTTTTCTTATTTCACAGTGCCTATGTTTTCTCTCCACAAATCATCATCATCTTCGCATTTTACTGCCATGCCTTCAAGTGTATCCCATTGTCTTATGAATGATTAAAGCTTGCATAAGCATAAGTTGTTGGCTCACAAAAATGAAAGCACATTGCGCTTTAAATAAACATAGACAAGGGTAATAACCATAGGGACAGGGCACCTACTGTCTTAAAATTTGAAATCCAGTTTTCTCCCCTTCAGCTGCAATTTTCAGCAGAAATGTTTCCCAGAACTGTGACAAAGCAATTATTTATTTGTATTATCCTCATGGTTGTGTCTTTATTATAAATGGCATGCTCCTGATAGCTAGTTCCTGCCACTATGGATTGGGACATAGTAGCATCTCATGGCTAAGGATAAAGCATGTGGTCATTGAGGCTATGGAGCGGCAGAGGGAACAGTTCATAAACATCTCTTCTCTTGGAATACATGCATTTAAATAAATAAATTCTGTTAATAGAAAGGTAAAATACTTTAAAGAGTCAATCCTCCACACAGAGGTTACCAAAGTTGTTTTACTTGTGGATGGTACATAAAGATTATGTGTGTATGTGTGTGTCCCCATATTCACAACTATAGCTCTGTGAAAATAGAGATGATTTGCTACTGTATATAAACACTTTTATATATTAATTTTTTTTGTATTTATTTATTTGAGAGCGACAGACACAGAGAGAAAGACAGATAGAGGGAGAGAGAGAGAATAGGCACGCCAGGGCTTCCAGCCTCTGCAAACGAACTCCAGACACAAGCGCCCCATTGTGCATCTGGCTAAGGTGGGACCTGGGGAACTGAGCCTCGAACCGGGGTCCTTAGGCTTCACAGGCAAGTGCTTAACCGCTAAGCCATCTCTCCAGCCCAACACTTTTATATATTAAGACACTAGTACATATTTGTTTATACAATCATCTCGTAATTTTGACAACCCAATATTATTTTCTTGCTTGTTCAAGATAAAATTGAGTCTTTTGATGTCATATAATAAATCTTTATGGCAGAGATGTTATCTTGTGACCAGGTATAACATAATACTTTTGGAAAGTTACTAAACACATTTAATACATTTTACAGCGAGTACAGAGATTTGGATAGATCTAGAAGCTTTCATGTGTTTACTGACTTTCCATTTCTTCCAGTATACTTAGTACCAGTCATATAGGCCTCCTCAGGGAGTTTGGTGCATTTTTAGAGCTTCAAAAATAATTTATTTCTGCAAGTTGTTTCTGTTTCAGAAGAGCTTCAGGAAACCCAGAGAACCAGGGCCCAGTGGTTAAGTCCAGCTCCTGCCCAAGGCTAAGCAGGGCAGGAGGGCCACCAGAGTTTGACTCCCCAGAGCCTACATAGATAGCTAGGTGTGTTCAAGCACATCTGTAACCTTGGGCATGGCCAGAACAGAGACCAGGGGATTAGGAGATCACTCTGGAATCAGTAGAGATCTGTTGTCTCAAGAAAATAAGCAGGTAGTTTGAGGGATGGAAAGGAACACCCAGTGTTCTCGGACTGGTACAGGCAAGCACTTGGGGGTAGTGTGTCAGTGCACATAGGTCCATACGTAACATGCACGATACATGCACAACCACATACACCATGCCACACATAGTGTGTATAATCAAAAAAAGTAAAGAAAACACAAAGAAGTGAGATTCTAGTTAACTTCTGGTTTTGCAAAAAAAAAAATAAAGTAACCTTAAATTACCATATTCCTCATCTTTAAAAACCTTGGTCTCAATTAGATTATAATTAGGGAGCCACCAACCCATATTGGCCACTATGAACCATATAAATATATCAAAGCTGAAGAAAAATGTATTCAAGTTGTTGATATGACCAAACTGTTAACTCAAATAGAAACAAACATTGAAAATCTATGATTCACAAGACCTGTTTCTTTGTATTCCTGGATAGAGTCTGAGTATTCAAGTATTTCAAATTTCATAATCTGTACATGAAAATCTAGCTGCAGAGTGAGAGTGTATTGACACTTTATTTTAAGAATAAATTTCTCATACTTATGAGTTTCTCAGTTTTTTTTTTCTTTCTCTTAAATTGAAAGAATCTCTTTTGCTTAATTAATAGATTTTTTTGCATTCATTATAAGAAAATGTTTGGAAAACCTTCATATTCTGTAATGGTCATAATCATTCCCGTGATTGTTTAGTTTCTTCAGCTGGATTGACTCCATAAATAGAATTTTGAATCATGCATATTTTTATCCTATACAAATATCTCATACACAATCCATTTATTTTCTCTTGGAATTTGTCATTATGGCAAAAGAGCTACATGCAGTTCTTAACAGCTTTGGCTACAATCTCTTCTGGAATGTCTTCTGTCCTTAGAGACTCACAGCAGGAAAGAAGCAGAGACCCCTTCACCCACCCGCACTTCCCTGAAGTATTGGCTTTGACAAGCCTGCAGGGGTGAGAAATAATTTTGGTATGTGAGGGTTTTCACTTCATGGGTGTCTTTCTGAGTTTATTACCAGGAGGAAATGGAAAGAGAGCCATTCTCATTCTTATGGTCCATACTGCTGAATGATTCACTCGGCCTGGAGCAAGTCTACTCTGGGTTCTCATTCAGGAATTATGCCTGGCCCAGACCTTATTGAGTGCACTAATGAAGACATCAGTAGCCCCAATATTTTGGTCACCTTACCTTCTTAGAATGTTTGGAGATCTGTCGCATCTTGTTTCTCTCTTGTTTTGCTCTATCAAATAACATGGAGGGAATGAGAGAAACCTACTTGTATTTGTCACAATTGTCTACTTGCAGTCTGATGGGCTGTATGTCAGGATGAGATGTCTTTCCCTCTTAAAAAAAAAATGCATCATAGTATACTCACTTGCTGGAAATCTGCACAAATTGTTTAGTATTCATGAAGAGTTCTTTCCAGACAGTTCTTCCAGATATCCTATTTGTAAACACCGTCATGCAACCTTTCAAAACTAATATGCACAGGTTACCAAGGAGAAAATAAAATAAAGGGAAAGCATTTAATGTATGTTTAGGTATAAGTAAATATTTTCCTTTCAAATAGCAGCCAACATGATACTTATGTTTGGCTACAGAATGCACAAGCTGGAAGATATTCAAATACACTGGAGCATGCTTTGAACCAGTGGGTTAATCTTAAACAGACAGAATATTTGAAGTAGACCACAAATTGAAATGCCCCAGAAATCTTCCATGAATTGGGCCTATGTTCACTTTTATAATAAAGAGGCTTTTGGAGTTTATATGCCACAGTCTAATAGGTGACTGTTTAATGGGATTTGCATTCACTCAAACAAAATTAGGTTGGTAAAAGACAATACAACATGCTGCAATGTAAATGGGACTGACGGCAGAATTAAATGTTTGTGGAAACAGGGCAGCGGATCTATCAAGAGCTAATTAGGCAGAGAGTTCAGATGCAGGCTGGGGAGTAAATAGTATCAACACAGAAAGAAGGAGGACAAGAATGGAAGGAGAAAAAGACCTTTTGTGTAGAGAAGAAAAGGAACTGCACAAAAGTTATTTAATTAGAATCTCAGATGGAGTTTCTCCCATGAGAAAAACATATTCTACTTTGAACCTGCACATAATATTTCATTGAATAAAAGCTTTGATAAACTATGTGTATCTAAGTGATTCTTTGTTTTAATTGGTTTAATGTTCTATGTGCATGGTTACATTCTTAACTATGTTCACTGTTTCCAGAAAAAAATAAAGTTCTTAGAAGTTTATCTTTGAAGTCTTTCTAACAGAAAGAATAACATAGCAGTTTTGCCAAAATATAAGGTTTGAATATTTAAGAAAGATAAGAGTTAGAAGTGCCAGAAAGCAATCACAAAAAAATAAGACAAGTGAGTCTGAGTTTATTTAGCATGTGAGCAAATGTAATCATTTTATTTTAATTTAGATTTGGACTGTTCACTATAGTGTTAACTGGTGGTCAGTATGTTTTCAGCTGGGCCATTCTACAGGGAAATGATTCAGCCTTTAGAGTAGTTCAAAAAATCGTCTTAATGCACTCAATGAAACCCAAAGTTGCTACATTCCTTACATTTATTTATCGTTTATTTATTTGCTATTTTACCCTTTATCTTTCTAAGAACCTCCTTCTCTACATTCTGGCAAAACTTCAGTTTTATTCTTTCTGTCAGAAGTTCTTCAATTCGTTGAGAACTCATGCCACTTCATTAGGAAACTTGTAAGAATAAAATATGTTAATATATGTGACAGTGGTTTGAAAAGAGTGAGAACTGGATATATTGTGTAACACCATAACATAATCTTTATATGTGGCTATTGCTGTGCTGATAGGCATAAGGATTTTTAAATGGTAAGCGATTAACCCCCCGGGCTCAAGTAACTATGATTGCTTTTCTGCATACTGTATCACACAAACAAGGACTTGTTCTGTGGGCCTGTTCTAGATTGTTTATGGTATAGCTAATCCGTGAAATCCATGGTCTGCATTACTGTCAACATTTAATACCTTGAGATTGCTTTATTCTTTAATGAATAGACCAGTAAGATTAGAATTGTTTTGCCCCTGCCATGGAAATAGACTGAGGATGAATGCCCAGTTTCTCATGGTGGTATTCCAATCTGTCCTTGACCCAAAAATATAGGTGGCATTTGGCAGTTTGTCTCCTCACTTGTGACAAAGACATCTATCTTTTCTGCTTGTAAAAGAAGAAAACTTGATTGGATCATTTCTACAATAGATGTATTTTGCTTATCAACACACTAAAGTTATAAGACAGCTTTCCTTCTGTCCAGTGGTATTGTCAGGGTTTTAAAAAGTTGGCTAATTACCAGAGTCACCTGGGGGAGCCACTTAAAAACACAAATTCCCAGGCACTTGCCCTGGAGATTAGAATTCAGTGGGTCTGGGGCAAAGCCAAAAAAATCTCAAGTGACTCTAATGATCAGAAAATTTAGCCAAGTTGAGAAAACTCCAGTGGAGTAGCATAAAATAGATTCTTTTACTTTTGTCCATAAGAGGTAGAAAGTATATTATTTACTGTTACTTACTATGAAATGCTTTTGAAATAAACATGGTGGACAAAGTCAAGGTCACTATGCAATTTCATAGCACATCTATAGGCTAGAACAGTTGTACCTTTGGGTGGTAAATTAGAGCTCACTAGATATTGTGATGGTCAAGAGAAATACTGGAGGGAAAGTTTTTTCCAAATGTCCATAGGCTAAAGTAACCTGATCCTTTCTAACAATTGTGAGAACTGCCTTTGGTTCCCATATTTGTTGCTGAGACATTTTGTAACCAAATTTATATTTTATAATGACTTTATTTTTCTGGATTTTATTTCCTTTACCCATAAAATGAGGGTATCAAAAAAAAATTTTGCGGTGCTGCTCCCAGGTTAGCTTTTCCTATGGAAAGCATCAGGCTGTGTGACAAAGTCCAGATGGTAGAATTGCCCACTTCATGGCTATTTAGTGTCCATCAGCGAACACTGTGATAACCTGAGAGTCTTGGCGATCTTTCAAATGTATCTTCTAGGTGATCAAGCTGTTCATTATGATGGATGGAAAGCACTCAGTACAAAGAATATATTTATTTTATTTTATATTTCATTAGTTTTTTTTAATTTTCACTTTTATAAATCTATCATTTATAAACACTGTGGCTTAGATTTTGGGGCAATCGTGGGCTATACAATTGATTTTTAATGTAGTCTTTTGGGACATGTTGAAGCAGAAATTTCAATGATGATCCTTGCTAATTTTGAAGGGTTAATAGACCTAAAATGCCATACCTATAGACACATGATTTAAGTGAATAGTAAGATGTGACTTGGTAAATTACGGAAAAATAATATGTTAATTTAAGCTCCAGGGTATTTCATGTGCCATGGAAAACTCAGGGATGTTTATGCAAGACATGTAAAAACAGTACAATTCAGCCCTTCCTTGGAGAGGAGAGAACAAAAGGCAAAGAGGAAAGAGAAAATTAACAAAACAACAACAAAAAACTAGATCGACAGAGGATTGGCATACAGAAGACTAGAGGTCAGAAGCTAAAATTTTAAACAGGACTATGACAATAAAAAAGATTAAGTAAATTATAGTCACATAGGAATCATCAGGTATATCCATGATTCCCATATTTCAAATAGTGATATATTTTTTTCTGTTGTGGCATTTTAGAAAGAATTATTAATTTTTTTTTTAAATTTTGTATTTATTTATTTGAGAGCGACAGACACAGACAGAAAGACAGAAGGAGAGAGAGAGAATGGGCGCGCCGGGGCTTCCAGCCTCTGCAAACGAACTCCAGACGCGTGCGCCCCCTTGTGCATCTGGCTAACGTGGGACCTGGGGAACCGAGCCTCGAACCGGGGTCCTTAGGCTTCACAGGCAAGCGCTTAACTGTTAAGCCATCTCTCCAGCCCAGAATTATTAATTTTTAATCTAAGTTATTACAACCTTCAGAGAAAACTTTTTTTCTCTTTCTTTCTTTCTTTCTTTCTTTCTTTCTTTCTTTCTTTCTTTCTTTCTTTTTTTTTTTTTCTAGCAGAGAAAGATATAATAAAGAGAGAAAGAATGGGCCTGCCAGGGCCTCTTAGCCACTGCAAACAAATTCTAGAATTCTAGATGCCTGTGCTACTTTGTTCATCCAGCTGTATGTGGGAATTGGGGAATCAAACTTGAGTCATCAGGCCTTTCAGGCAAGTGCCTTAATGGCTAAGCTATCTCTCCAGCCCAGAAGAAAACTGTTTTATTCATTACTTATCCTTTAATTATATGTTAATTCTTGAAGTATCTCAGTTTTGCAGAACAAGTAATTCATAAAATGCTTTTAGAGTTTGTAAAGAAGGATGGAACCCCATGAATATTTTATAGAGAAAATCATTTAGGTGGAAATGGTAGCATATGTCTCTAAGCCTTAAATCATCATTGAAAGTTGAGGCCACTGTGGACTACACAAAATCATATCTCAAAACATAAAGAAACAAAAGGAATGGTCTTGCTAAAGAAAAAAACAAAATAATTTAAATTATATTAATTAAACTAATGAATTCATTTTAGTAAGTAGAAGAGCTATTCAAGATCTAAGAATTTCAGATGACTAATTATGGATACACTTTGCATATAAAACAAAAAGAACTGCGATTACATGTAGTACTTGGGAAGATTGGAAAACCTGTTTCAGTAAAGCTAAGGAATGTGATGATTTTTTTTTCCATTTTTCCTTACAATTTTCCTGCTCAATCCCACTGGTTCTGTCAAAAGATCAAAACTATCTAGTATAGAAGGCACAAAGTTAAGGGTGCCAAGTGCACTGATGAAGTTAGATTCTTTGTAATGCAGATGCTTTATAACACACTTTATCTGGTCCAGTGTCTGACATGCAACAAGAATGCTTTAAGTCAGGACATTTCCAGGGCCCCTCCTGGCTTTGAGAAAGCATCTGTCTAGTTCAGTTTAACCCCTTTCCTAATGTATTCATTCCATATTCTTCGCATTTTACCACTACAGTTTTTCCCCCCACCAAAAGATTCCACTTTTATGGAATTTTCTTCATTGTGGTGGTTTGATTCAGGTGTCCCCCATCAACTTAGGTATTCTTAATGCTAGATTCCCAGCTGATGGAGATATGGGAATTAACATCTCCTGGAGGGAATATATTTTTAGGGGTGAACTTATAGATGTTGCAACCAGCGTCCCATTGCCAGTGTTTGGCACACTCTCCTGTTGCTATTGCCTACCTTTTGTTGGCCAGGGGATGATGCCCACCCTCTGCTCATGCTGTCATTTTCCCCTGCAATTGCGGAGCTTCCTCTTTAGCCCATAAGCCAAAATAAACCTCTTTTTCCCATGAGCTGCTCTTGGTTGGGTGATTTCTACCAGCAATGCAAACATCACTGCAACAGTAAAGTGGTACCCAGGAGTGGGATTTCTGCTAGTCACCTGACTCTGTGGCTTTGACCTTTTGGAGCTGATTTTCAAGAGGAATGTGGAAAGATTTGAAATGTTGGCCTAAGAGATGCCTTGCAGTGCTGTAAGTATGGATTGATGGAATATTCTGGTCAGAGTTGAAAGACCTGAATGCAGTAAGAACTATGGTCTGTGAGGTTTGGTTTATGAAGGTGAGAAAGAACTGTGCCTGGACTGGGCTAGCAGTTTGTGTGGGAAGCTTGCTGTTATGCCTGGGTCCTGAGAAGTTGTGCAGTGTTGCTTTGCATAGAAATGAGCTGGTATGAGCAAAGGGATATGGCACAGAAAAGAAATGAAATCTTTGGGCCTAAATTGCTGTCCATTCACCTGAAAATTGTTTGAGAGATTACAACCTTTCAGATTGGGCTAGCAGACCAGCTCTGGGGCAACATGAATAATGTAGACTCTTTTGGAGGGGCCTGAGTGCTCAAGAAGTGTCCTGTTCTTCAAAGTCTGCTTTAGTCCCCCCCCCCACCCACCGGGATTAACATATTGGAACCCTACCTGGTATTGTGGAGTATAAGAAATACAGGAAAGAGACGATCATTGAGTTTGCAACATGGACTTGTGTTTTGGAAATGGCCATGGGCAGTGTGAGCAGGAATACCTGCATGGAGACCCCATGGGGCCATGAGGATGAACTGTGGATTGCAGTGGAGACCCAGTGGAGATGCCAGACCGCCTGATGAAGTTTTCCAGGACTGTGAGTAGCCTAGGTGGAGGGGCGGAATTCTAATGCCAGAGACTTGTTGGTTAGAATGATCAGACTTGGAGATTTGTCCCTGGCTAGTTGTTGGACTTGAAGCTACAGAGTTTGATGTTTTCCCAAGTTGCTTTAAATCTTATATTGGCTAAATATTTCTTTGCTATGCCCAATGCCATCTTTTGTAGTGTGAATGTTTATTCGGTGCCATTATGGGTTTTATCATTGGTATTATGGTTCAGTTAAAAGATCTTGGACTATGGGGCTGTTTGAACATCATTAGGACTGATTAAAAGCTATGGGGGCCTTTAAAGTTGAATGAATGCATTGCATTTTACATCAAGTGTAGTAATCAGTTTATGGGGGCCAGGGACAGAATGTGGTGATTTGATTCAGGTGTCCCCCATAAACTTAGGTGTTCTGAATGCTAGGTTCTCAGTTGATGGAGATTTGGGAATTAACATCTCCTGGAGGGAGTGTATTGTTGGGGGTGGGATAATGGTTGTTATAGCCAGTGTCCTCTTGCCAGTGTTTGGCACACCCTCCTGTTGCTGTGGTCCATCTTATGTTGGCCAGGGGGTGATGCCCACCCTCTGCTCATGCCATCGTTTTCCCCTCTATTCTGTAAGCCAAAATAACCTCTTTTACCCACAAGCTGCTCTTAGTTGGGTGATTTCTACCAGCTATGTGAACCTGACTGCAACATTCACAGTGCATAAAATTATCTCACCATAACCTTTTAGATGAAAATATTACATTAAGGAACAGAAAACACACACACACACACACACACACACACACACACACATATATATATATAAATGTGTATATATACATACATACATACATACATATCAGGCATGATGTATGGAAACAAATTATCTTTGTCTAAAAATTTGTCCTAATATATATGTAAAAATTAAGATGATTTTTACATAAATGACTTGTGGAAAATTATTTATGAATCATGCACATTTTTTATTAACCTTCTATCATGTATTAACGATTTTAGTTTCTTTCTTTCAGGAATTCATAGTGAATTAATCATTCCAGGGTGAGAGTAGGTGCCCTGACCCAAGGCATTGGCAAATAAATGAAAGCATTGATTTTCATGTCTTGACTTAAAAATTGTTAATTCGTATAGGAACAAATGAATGAAGATTTTTTTTTTTTCCCCTAGAAAACCTGCATACAAGCTGGGTGTGGTGGTGCACGCCTTTAATCCCAGCACTCAGGAGGCAGAGGTAGGAGGATCGCTGTGAGTTCGAGGCCACCCTGAGACTACATAGTGAATTCCAGGTCAGCCTGGGCTAGAGTGAGACCCTACCTCAAAAAAACCAAAACAAACAAACAAGGACAACAATAACAAAAAAATAACCCTGCCTACATACCCAACAACTACTACATTTGAGAGAGAGAACAGGCATTGGCTAGTTGCTCAAATGAGATATGTCTTGTCACAGTTTACTCAGTATGAGTTGGGGTTACTTTGTGGTTTAGTGGTTTATGATCTCATTTCTTGTTTGTTACAATATTTTATTACATATTATGAGTTCCACTTTCAAGTTTCTTTTGCAGTGAAATTTTTCACATTGTAATTCAGTTGCACAGATAACATGATTCCATGTGTTGTTTGATCTTTGTTTGAACAGAATGAGTTCTGTGAAGAGAAAAAAATCTTTTCTAAGACTTTAGAATATAATAATATTCTACTTTGACAATTAAGCATTTTCAGATGATTTATGCAGAACTTTTTGTACCTTTTCCTGGAATAAAATATTGTTTTTAATTTAAGCACTTGTTCTAGAAACTAATGATCTGTATACTCATTCCAATTAAATTTTAAAAGAAAAGTCTGCATTTCAATACAAGCTGTAAAATGATCAAGTTAAATTAACTTCTTTGGCTTTTGAGGCAAGGTCTCACTCTAGCCAAGGCTAAACTAGTATTCACTTTTATAGCCCATGCTGGTCTTGAACCCGTGGCCATATTCCTATTTCAGCCTTGCAGTCTCCTAAATACTGGTATTAAATGTGTGAATCATTCTTCCTGCCTAATTTTCACCAACTTTTAGGAAAAGTAAAACTCTTTCCTGACGTTGTTTTTCTAGAAAGGGAATGATCCCAAAGGTTCTTTGAAAAAAGCAAAAGCTATGCAGTATTAATGTAAAAAAAAAAAAAAAGCAATTAAAAAATAAACAGGGGCTGGAGAGCTGACTTAGTGGTTATGGACCCTGCCTGCAAAGCCCAAGGACACAGGTTTGACTCCCCAGAACCCATGTAATACAGATGCACAAGGAATTCATTTGCAGTGGCTAGAGGCTCTGGTGTGCACATTCTCCCTCTCTCTTTCTTTTTCTCTCTTTCTCTGCCTCTTTCTCTCAGATAGATAAATCAAATATTTTTTAAATAAAATAAATGGATAAAGTGGAATCAAGATAAGATGTAATTGTATAGCACTTGCCTTTGAATAACAATTAAATTAAAACATTATTTTGATGATGATAACTATAAAAATAGTCTATGGAAATAAGTAATTAATTTGAAATTTTATGAATTTTTAACTATAATCAGCAAATATTATATAAAAGAAATTCAGTTCAAATAAAAACATTCTCTTTTTTTCTACCTTTATAACATATTTTAAATTAATTAAAGCTGTATTTTACTGCATGAAAATAAATAAAAATTAACATTAAATGAGTATCATGCTGGGCGTGGTGGTACACACTTTTAATCCCACCACTTGGGAGGCATAGGTAGTAAGATTTCCATGACAAGACCACCCTCAGGCTACCTACTGAATTCCAGGTCAGCCTGGGCTAGAGTAGAACCCTACCTCGAAAAAACAAACAAACCAAGTGATCATAATTATTCAGGTACATTTTATTTTTCAAAAACTATTTTTTTCCTTGGGTAATACCAGCAACCCCACTGAAGAGGGCCCTTGTGGAATGTGGGCAGGGAGGAGGAAAAGATGGTACCAACACAAAATGTACCATACAAAGTATATTCTTAATAAAAAAAGGTAATATAATAAAGGGAAGGAGAAGTACAAAGTGATTTTCTTTGTGGACATTAATATTAATAATCATATTAAGTGACCAATTTTGCTTGGAATGGAATAAGTCAACATTTTCTTTAAAATATTCACTTTCTTAATTTGGAAATTTTTGCTTGTATATTTATGTGATGTGTCATGTGTGTTCATTTGTGGGTGGATTCATGTGTGCATGCACTTTTCCTCAGGCACACTGTCCAACTTTTTATTTTGTTTTCAGATAGGATTTTTCATTGGCTAGAACTCACCAATTATGGTACATCAGCTTAATGGGAAGTTCCAGGATTCTATTTCTTTTCCCCATCTTCCCAGCTCTTTGATTACAAGTACATACCATGATGCCCAATTTGGTATGTGAATTCTAAGGATATAATTCACATCATCTGGCTCAGAGGCACTTTATTGACTAACTTTTCTCTTTTTTCATTAATTTGGATCTCTTAAAAGAAATTGAATTTTATGAACCTACTTTTATTCCTATTTTTATTTATATCTCCAAAGTAATTGTAAAAAAATGAATGAGAAATACTGTTTTATATGGACTTGCTGATTTCATCTCATTGTGTGTTTACATGAAAGGCTAATGAAATCTGCAACAGTAACAAAGTGTAATTTATATGGGCCAAGTGTTTTAACGCTGGGTGTGGCCTAAAATCACCCAGATCCATTTGACTAGATGTGGTTTTTCTATGAAATTCTGGAGTGTGCCACTGTTTCTTCCCATTCAAAAGACCATGAAGCTTACGTCATGTAAAGATAGAGATTTACCCAACTATGTCCAGTTTGTAGAAGTATAAATTCAATTTAGCTTCATGAAATTTAAAGGAAGTCTTCAAGTTGTCCATTATACAGAAGAAAAATAACAGATCCTATGCTGACTACTTAGCCTATGAACAAGAATTAAAATGTCACAAGAATTTTTGCAGATTATAGCTACCAATGTGTTATATTCTACATTTTATATGGAAATAGAGCAAACAAAACTGCTACACCAAACCCACCATTTTTTTCCCCTCTTTTTGTTGAAAATTTTCTAATAGAAAACTCGGGCCTCTGAAATGCTAGCCATGTTCAATAGCACAAGGAGACATTATGCAAAAGGACTAAGATGGTTTTCAGTAAACAGGAAATATCATTGAAGATCTCATTTGAATACAATGTTTTAATTCCATAGAGAAGAAGCAACAGTGTAAGATGTTTCAAAGTACTGGCGATGCAATGTTTTAAATTACTCAGCACATGAGAGGCTAGGGGTACATCTCAGAGGTAGAGCCCTTACTTCCCATGCACAAGGCTCCGTGTTTGATCCCCTGTACACCATATAATAGAATGGTAGCATTGGCTATCCTCATTTGAATAATTTCCACAATTCATACAATAAACTCTTCTTTCATTTATTTGGCCATATTAACTAGGTATCTAGCAGATAGCCTGTTTTAGGTATTAAGTGTACATAACACGTAAAAATACACACTAAAGAATGTAGACCTTTGGTTCTATGGAGGAACAATTCACCAGGATGAAGGTATTACACAAAAGAGTCCTTTGATGTGATGGACAGTTAACTCTATGTTGGGCTGAAGCAAGGAGGCTCTCAGTTATCTGAGCTCAGACACAAAGAACACATGACATACAGTGGTAAGAAACATGAGGTTAATTGGTACCAATGTAGCCCTGGCTCTAAGTAGGCCCTGGAAATACAATGATGATTACATCTGGAACTCACTATGAATATATTTAGTTTACTTCTTTGGGTGAAGTAACTGGGTATCTATGACAATATAATCAAGAGATCAGAGTCTCATTACAATATCTCATTTAAAACACATTAAAATATTACATGAATGACCTGATATCTGTTTAAAACTTAACATTTACTATTTACCCCTTCTCATTTATGTTACTTACTAATGTGATGTATGATTTTATGTTTTACTTATCAAAGATGTTTAAGGATCATAGTACTAGAAATTCTCCTCTTGATCTTTCAAAGTATATTAGAGCCCACTGTCCTTAAATCTCCCTGCCAAGTTATTTCTAATCTACCTCATTCCCCCTGGCCCTGCTGACTATTCTCTCACGTGATAAATAACTCTGCCTTATCAAGGTCAGTTGGAAAGGCCCCTTTTACATATCTCATAAATTTTATCCAGGTGCCACTGATGTGAGATTAATGTGATGGCGCCATGGCAAGCACTCAGGCTTGTCTTCATTATGCTGAGGTGGCCGGTTCACCGTTTCCCTTCATCTGTCTCCTGCTGTAGGGACCACTAAACACTATGTCATTAGAATGTCTGTTCCACAACATTGGCCCTTTGCATTTACAAAGTCATCAGATGGCTGATGACATAGCTTTGCTAACAACTTAAATTAAACAAATAGTGAAAATAAAAATGAAGGCTAAAGTGGACAACAAAAAGTATCAAACTATAATCAAAGAGGAAAAACAAACATGAACCTGTGCGGCACTGTGACTTTCCTTCTGAACAATGAGTTACCCAGTAAGAGTCCAATGTGGGGGTCTAATATGAATATGAGTGAGAGTATTAATTATAGGGTTTCTTTACTTTTGGAAATGAAGTCTGCTAACACAAGCTATTTAGTGGTCATGATACATGTGCACGTTCTATCTTCCCATTGTCTCTTTCCCTTCGTTGGTGTCCACGGGGAAGCTATCACCAAGCCATATGTCCTACACGGGCATTTAATTACCTCATCTATTTTCCCATAAGGTCCCTACCTCCTTTGAAAACCTTTGCCAGGTTAGCCTCATGAATTGGGAATGTGAACTGTTCACAGCCCAGGGATTACAACTTTGTGATTATTTGCTTTGACTCTGAGCTATAGATGTTGATATGCTTTTAATGAAGAGATAGATATCTAAAAGAGTGTCTTCCCATAATTTTTAATTTATTTTATTATTTCTAAGTTTTTTTTGTTTCTTTCTTTTTTGGCAGTGCCTTCCTACATTGCCCATGCTAGTCCAGAACTCATGAGTTAAAGTAGTGGTTCTGTTTCACCTTCCTAAGTAGCTGGACTACAGTCAGGAGCTCTCAACTTAAAACCCTGAATGACTATATCGTAGAAGCTCTGGTCAGCCATGGGGAAATAGATGGGTAAAAAAATAGTCAAATTGAAGATACTTGGATAATGACAATTTAAAATGCCATGTGTTTCTTTATTCATTAATGAAACGACTTAGAAAATAATGACATAACTATGGAGACCCTAGAGTGACATTACCAATACTTAAGCTGTCTATATCATGCACTAGCTCTGTGGTCTCTTATAGGTTAGTTACCTTTTTATGCTAATTTCCTCATCTCAAAAGGTGAGTAATAATATTACTGACCTGTTAAAGTGACTGTAAATACATTTGAATGCAGACACATGGGTTAGTGCCAAGCCTGTGGTGTGTGCTCTGAGAGGATTTATTATTTCTGACTGGATGTTTCTACATCATGAGTTCACAATGCACCACTCGGGGCTTTTGCAAGAATTTTGAATCTTGTCAATTAGAATTGAGAAAAAATAAACTGTATTTACTAGAAATGTAGTATTTCAGACTTCCTATTTAATCAAAGAATGAGAGCTGTCTAAGAAACCATGCATAATTCTAAGAAAGCACAACAGAATGAGAACAAAGTTCAGATGCTTCATATTATATTCATGTACGCAGGTGAAATCTTAGTAACAAGGTATTCTTTCTCTGATTTCTGTAATATCAAATACTCAGTAGCATATCTGGAGTGGCAAATTGTGTTCCGTTTGTTCCCTTCTCTTTCCGGATATGGTGAAAGGAGAAATAAATACTAAATAGGTCATTAAGTCAATACTTAGAGTCGTAAAACTGTCCTTAGGATTTAGTAAACATATGTAAATATTACTATCAATACTGTATACATTTATATAAATATATTTGCAGCCTATGCCTGTCAAGTACATCAAATATGGCAACCATTATAACAGGGGTCTTTGTTTCATAATAGTAAAAATTGTATTTGACAGATGTGTTAAAAGTAACATTATATAGAGCATTCTTATTTAATCTCCTTTGAAAAATATCATTAATTAAAATTTTCATATATTTTAATAACTTAATGGACATAAGTTGAAAATAGTAATATTTAGTTGTATATAATTAGAACTTTTCTATATAACCAAGATGTTTTGATTTCATAATTTGAGAGATTATTGAATTAAATCAGTATGACTGGTGGTATTATTGTAAGCAGATGTTCCAGTCAAATTATAAATTCTAATGGCTTAAACAAATATAGTTTTTATCTTATATTCATCATGGTCAGATGTTGGTCAGGTAAATGTACTTCCAGTTGTGGCTATGCCATATGAAATGTGTGACACTGTGGTCAGTACCCGAGAGCATGGAGGAGGTTGAAGGGACCAAGCTCTCTGAAAGTGTCATGTCTCTCCTGCTCACAATTCATCTAGTACCACATGGGCATATGGAACAGTGACATGTGAACTCTTATAGGTCCAAGGAAAGTAAAACTAAATGACATTTGCTTAGCAAAAACTAGTATCTTTACAGGACCCTTTAGCTTTTTTGACTACTATACTATATATATATATGAATTAAATTCAATATAGTTTGATGGCATGTTTATTTGTATGTTTATATATACCTTTATATCCATATATGTATGTGTTTATAAACAAATATTGCAAAAAAAGTCAGTGCAATTTTATCCTTAGTTACTAATTCATATCTTGGTGCAGTTCAATTTGATCATAAACTTAGAGATTTACATAGATATTTTAAGAGAAATTTAATATAATAGAGATTTAAAAGAGCTAGAGATATATCATAGCAGTTTAAAGGTGCTTGCTTGTAAAATCTGCCAGCCTGGATTCAATTCCATAGCAGCCATGTTAAACCAGATATGAAAGTGGCACATGTATCAGAAATTTTTAGTGGCAAGAATCCCTGGTATACCCTACACACACACAATCTTTCTCTTTCTCTCTCCCTCAACTAAATGCCATATATATATATATATATATATATATATATATATATACACACACACACTAAATGCAATATATATAATTATATATATACAATATATATAATTTATATATATAAATACATAAAATATATATTATATATAATTATATATACATCAAATCATAAATATATATATTATATATATTAAATTATATGTTTATGTATATGAAATAGAAATATGCATCCATGCATACTTACACCTACACACAAATATTGCTGCATATGTTCAACATTTGGGAAATTGGGATCAAGATAAACAGGTTGTCTTAGTTCTAAAATCTTAGCATTTTTGAAGCTAAAGCCAAAGTAGAGTGAACCTGAATCCAGCCTGGGCTACTTGATGAAAACTTAGACTCAGAATCCCAGGAAAGAAAGAAAGATATGAAAAATAGGACATAGGATTCATAGTGATGAAAGATAGGAGTTTCCTATGTGTTTCAAATACTGAAAACATTTCTTAATGTCAACCAATTTTTATAAAAACTGTTTAGGTACTAGGTCAGTTGTGAGTTTTTGCTTGAGTGCTTTGGTGTCATTTCATGATTGTATAAATTATTGTCAACTTGGCAGCACTGTGAGGGATTCTCTTGATTAACTTAATTAAGGTGAGAAGAGCCACCTGAACTGAGAAGCATTATTCCAGGGGCCTGTACCCTGAACTGCTTCAAGAGGAGAGAGTTGGGTGGTAGGTCTTTATCACCCTCTGCTTCTTCACTGTGGAATGAGCGAGACCAGTTCCTCAGGCTCCGACTCCTATGCTTTCCTGCCATGATCGTATTCTGTATCTGTAAACTGAAATAGACTCTTCATATGCTAATTTATTTTTGTGAGCTATTTTGTTCCACAAATGTCAAGGTAACTAATACATATCAATAGGTATAACCTTAGGTTTTCCTATGAACAGGTAGTATCACATCAAGATTATTGGTGGATACTAACTGTGCATCTTGTCTTCTAAAGAGCTAAGATGTTTTACATTATAAAATTGCTTTCCAAGTCATAATGTAATAAGAAATGGAAGTGCTAACCAAGCTAATCTCCAAACTGGCCTTTGTGTTTTGTGATTTGTCATCTACTTCTTCCCAAAGAGAAAATAGGCAGGACATATCATCCAGACCATTATTTCCTTTAGCTTTATGAGGTATTATTACTAGATCTACTGGAAGGAACTCCAGTTCTAAATGTGGAATTCATATTATGAGATAGAGGATTTTATCAGAAGAAGTCTTTTGGGAAATGACTCATCCCCCATGTGCTTATTGGAACAAGATGTAGAATAAAATGTAATTGCAATGAAAATTATTAAAAAATTTAGAAGAAATGCAGAGGGTATAGTCATGTTTCTTTGATCACTGAATCTGCCATTTTGTTTTGTATTTTAAAGAGTAGTAGTTTTTTTTATTGTTGTTTCTTCATTTTGTTTACTTTGTGCACACACATGTATCTTTGTGTTGGGGGAAGAGGGGAATTGCACACCAGAATCTCTTGTTGCTGCAAACACCAGATGTATATGCCACTTCTTTTGTCGGACTTCACATACTTGCTGGGGAAACTCAGACTGAGCCAAAAGGCCTTGCAAGCACCCAGCTTATTCTCAGGCCCTAGGAGATGAATTTTATATATAAGAAGTTATTGAGACTATTTGGAGAACTTTTAAAATTTAGAAACATAAAATTTACCTTTCTTATAATTTAAAAAAAATTTTAAATATATACATTCTTATAAGTGAATGTACTGATATATAAAATTTACTAAATGGAGGAAAAAGTGCTTTCCAATGAGTATCACCCATGTGAAGTTTGGCAGACATTAATGAAAAGAAACTGGTAAAATACTAATCAGTTTCTTGCTTCTTGTTCTATTAGGCATTGAAATTATGCTGCTATTCTAAGCTAGACACTACCTTAGACATTATGGATTTTACATTATATAAACAAACAAACATTACAAAAATAAATGACCAAATTATAAATTGTCAATTACATTTATGATATATTCACAAGGAATAAATAGGCTATTGGAACATAGAGAGAATTATGATTATCAATTACAAAGCAAGCCACTAAAAAACTTGTTGGTCTAAAACAACTTACGGTCATAGATTTTTGTCTTATTTTTCAAGACAATATACTGGGCAGGACATGGTAGGGATTGCTTTTCTCTGCCTCACAAAATCTAGGGCCTCAGCTGGAAGGAATGAGTGTTCAGAAGCCAGCCCTTTTCTGTCTTTGTGTCCTCCTCCCAGTCAGCCTGTCTGTCTGTCTTCCATCTGTCTGTTTGTATGTCTTTTGTATTTCTTCATGCATTAACCTTTCTAAGTGGCTAGTATGCACTTTCTTACATGAGAAAATAACACTTCTTTAGTGAGGGTTCATGTCCTTTCCCTGACCATCCAGATTCAAATCTGATCTCTACCCTTATTCATTGGTGGAAGAATTGTCGAGTCTGTGTCTCTATCTTGTATCTGCCTTAGAGAGTAGATATAATGAAGATAGATGATGTGGCAAAATATGAAGTAAAGGAGCCTGGGTGAATGTTGCTCAGGGCAAAATTCTTCTGATGAGATAAAGATCACATTAGTATTGTACTGATTTCATCAACTCATCCACTTCAAGCTTCTTAGTATATCTTCTTAGATCATAATCCTTTGTTTTCTAAGACTTGATTGTTATAAGTAAATCTAATGTTTGGGGGAAAAAGTGATAACAGGCTAGAAGATGCTTCGGCAGATCAGAATGCTGGCTGCTCAACCATGAGGGTCTGATTCATCCAGAGTTCAAGTCCCTGATACCCAAGGAACTGGCTTGATGTGGTCAACCCTCGCCTTGTGGGGAATGGTGAGTGGAGAATCTCTAGGTTTCTCTGTTCAGCAGCTCTGTCTGAAAAAAAAATAGCCGTGCCTCTTTCACTGAGAAAATGTATCTCAAGGAGACATGAGGGATAGAGGAAAACACCCAAGATTCTCCTCTGTCCACATATGCTCATGGGCTGCACTTGCATATAACACACACACACTTTCTCTCTCTCACACACACACACCCACTCACACATACACACAAAGTAGCAACAGCATTATTTTTTAAGTGTATGGCATATTACAATACTGCAGTGCTATTTTACTCATAATCATAGGTAAACTCTAGAACTGATGCTTTGTGAAAGGAAATGAAACAATTCCTCTGTGAACTTGGGGACATTCTGGAACAGAATATTTGTGTCTTAATATCTTTCTAGTCAGGGGCACAGAGAGATCTTAAAGAGGAAGCAGGAAAAGATCATTTTTATGTGATATTACTACATAGTGTTATGATGCCCAGTTACGGACATGATCAGTGGTCATGGTACAAAGAAGAAAATTAATCAATGAACCATCAAAATTGTGTTTAACACGAAGAAGTGTGATGCTTCTTCAAAGGGCTTCCAGCACTGTCTGTCCTTGATGGAGGAACAAACTGGTCTCAAATACTGGAATTTTTGACTTTGATCCAATGAGACTTACTATGTTAACACAGAGAACAGAGATGAACACATTGTACAATTCCTAGGCGCATGTTTATCAGAATGTCCACAGCTATCCCCAAGTATTTAACATGGTCACAGTGAATTGAGTATATATGATTAAGTCCAGTGGACATTAACTTCTAATGACAGAAAATCTAGATGATAATTATTTTGACTCATTTACATATGTTGATAGGATACCTATAGTATACACTCTTGGTGCATATAAATCATGCAAATTAATTTTTTTTTCTCCATGCATGAGTTATTGTGAAAAAGCACAGATAGAGCTTCAACCTAGGTTTACATTTCCTTAAGGTCTGAGCAATAGACACTTGTCACAAAAGCAAGTCTATTGATCTAGCCTCCTCTCTTGCTGATTTCTCACTTGCATCCTGTTTCCTCAGCATGTGAAAATAATAGCACTGAGGTGGGTGAATAGAAAATGTTTAGATATCTCTAGTAAACATATTTATTTCATAGTATATACAGCAATATGCTTATATTGACATAGTTATGCATAATATAACCCCACAACATGTCATGGGCATGCTCTAAAATATTCTTGATATCTTAAGAGTTAATGAAAATAGTAAGTAAATCAATACTGCAATACTGGGTTATATTCCTAATTTGTGTCCAAGCTAATAGTGGCAGGGATAGAAATTTTGAGATCAGAGAAATGAGAATGTCTGTTTTATTATTTATTTATTCATTTATTGTGGTAGAGGAGGAAGTTACCTAAGTGCTGGTTTTTAATCTTCTGCAGTAGTCAACCAATATAACATATTGAATTAAGCCAAAGTAGGAACCTAAGTTCTATTCACCTATAAATCACTGAGGTTCTGTTTTTGCTCTGACTTGTAAATAAATTCTGCAATCTTGTTATCTATGAGCTAGCTTCTATTACACTGTGTCAATCTGCATTTATAGTCCCTAAATTTGTGCATGCAAAATGGTAAATGGATAATATTCATGGGAAATTATTTTCTTTCTATTGATATCCTCGCTCCCTTGTTCTGATTTCACAAACATCATGGTTTATTGAAATGCATGTTCACAGAACAGCGCTTCAATTTAGCTTTTCTTATTTGATTAAGGCTTGTTGAGCAAGAGGCAACCACATTTGGTGGTGTGTAATGTTTTGGCATTTTTATGCTCTGTGTGTACACAGCTATAATTTAGGATAGTTCTGACTAGCATTTAATCATCTATACCAAAAACCTAGGCAGTGACTTACATGCTAAATCTAGAGTTCAAAGCCCCAAACTTCAGGTATATAGTAGATATAAAATAATGAATTTGTATGGTTTGCTTTTATTCCATTTAATAGAAGTAATTCAAAACTAAAAATAATATAAAGGGGACATTCTATGATTATTTATTTTTGCCTTTTTACAAAGATCTTAATCTATGCTTGGGTTTATGTCAGCTTCAGTGTTAATTGTAACTTTACTTGGAAGATATTCTCTATTTTTCAACCTTTTGTCAGCCAGTAGAAACATTCTGAGAATATCCCAACACCAATAATCTTGTCAGCTATTTACTCAGGGTGAACTCTGAAGCTATTCCTTGGCATATTTCATTCATCTGCTGGAGATCTGCTAGAGAGGGAAGCATGCAGCTCATTCTTGTAAGCAGTAGTAGTGAGAGATTACGAGTTTCTTTGGATAACTGCCTTGAGATCTCACTTCAAAAAATCAAAAGTGTCTTTAGAACCCACTAAAACAAACCCAAGAAAGAACCAGCAAGCTACCCTGAAGCTTCAGGCAAGGTTCTCTTTTGTAATAGCACAGTCCTGTTTGATTTTTGATATAGACTTTCCTCATGGGATGAGTTTCCATTCAAAAAAGAAGGCTCTTTGGCTTCAGAATAGAAATCTCCAGTTAAGAAAAAAAATCCTCCCTTTATGAAGGTTATATCTTATTCAGAACAAAAAGTTACTTGGGAAAAAAAAAAAAGAAATATTCTTTAATTTTAATATAACTCTATCCTTTCTTGAAATTTTTTTTTTCTCAGAACAAAAGAAAAGATTTTTATTTCTGAGCATAAAATTAAGGACAAAGGAAGAGAGAAGGAGAGATTGAGGAGCGCGGCACACAAACCTGAAATGGAGGCGCTAAGTCATTCAAACCATGGCATTATTTTTGAAGCACCGGCATTCCCTTAAAGAGTAGTGGAGTTCAAAATGAAAATTGCTTTTGCAGCAGAGTGCACCGTCAGGTCTGCGGGGAGCGATTAGCACAGTGGCCCTCTGTGTTCTCTATGCTATGTGCCGCTTCAGTGGTTATGGTAACACACAGGACATGGTGAAGGAAAAACTTTGATTCATAAGAGCACCCCAGGTGACTCCGCTGGCTTTCCACTTAAGATGTATGTGTGATCATTTGCCATCTACTTCTGAACTAATCCACAAAGACAATAATTGATGGATTAGATGAATTCTATTGTGCTGCTGAAAAAGACAAGGATTTCTTTGTAACATTGGATGTGTTCATACTAATTTAGTTTCCAATCTGGTTCTTATATTATTTTTTTTTATCTTTTCAAAAAAATATTTAGTTATTTGCAAATGGAGAAAGACAGAGGGGGAATGGGCTTGCCAGGGCCTCTAGCCACTGCATCTGAGTTTACGTGTGCTCTAGGGAATCAAACCAGAGTTGTCAGGTTCCTCAGGCAACACCTTAGCTGCTGAGGCATCTCTCCAGATCCTTCTTATATTTAGACTCACTTTAATAACACATGGATGTATTAATTATCAATTCTTTGCTGATGGGACACGGAATACTGTGTCATTGAGCAGTGACAAGAGAAATTGAAGTACACAAATATATTTTAGACAGAGAAACTTAAAGCTAATATGATGAATTCCACCTACTCATAAATTTACTTATAAGAAACTTTAATTATGTTTTGTTATTAAGTCTGAAACATTATCTGATAATAAGCATCTTTTAAAGTTTTTAAAAATATTTTATTTATTTATTTGACAGAGAGAGAGAGAGAGAGAGAGAGAGAGAGAGAGAGAGAATGGGCACGCCAGGGCCTCCAGCCACTGTAAACAAGCTCCAAACGCATGTGCCCCATGCATCTGGCTTACATTGGTCCTGGGGAATTGAACTGGAGTCTTTACACTTTACAGACAAACTCCTTAACCGCTATGCCATTTCTCCAGCCCTGATAATAAGTACCTTGATACTAATTCAGATTTATTTTTTTAGTATCCCTAAGATCTTTATTGATTACTTTATGTATTTGATTATTGATGCTAGTCTTCCTAGTGGATCACAGACAACATTATCAATCTGTACTTAAAGTGGATATTTTAATGAATTATTAACTGATAATAAGTCAATGAATCATTAAACTTTTATCTATGGTAAAGCAAAAGCATAGTCATTTTAATGTTTAGCTAACTGAAGAAGAAAAATTTAATAAGATAATTCTTCTGATAGTTTTCTACTTGGAATAACACGAACCTATTTTCATTATGTGGGGATATTAGGTTAATCTTACATAGGCCACAGGGCTTAGCAATCCTATTCTGTTATATAGGCTAGTTAAGACAGTGTGAAGCCAGATTCCAACCCTCATCTCTTTTCAAACATACTGTAGCCATTTTCTTTTATCTTGATTATTTTTTTTTCAATGTATAAACTGTAAAGACAAAAGGAACTCATGTTTCCCCACATATATCTTTACTCTCAAACAAAGCAAATATTATCATTTTAATTTTTTACCAAAATATGGTATGGGTTCCATTCTAATGTAATGAATATTTACTGGCAAATTTCTTTAAATGGATATTACCAACAAGCTGTGCTTACTAATCTCACCATCATTATTGTATACAGGAAGACTTAAACTTGTACATGACATATGTATAAGGTACATATAATTTATCTCCTTGATGAAAGTTTTCATGACTGATAAGACTGCATAAAAATGGTTGTGTTATTTATTCATTTTTTCCTGCTTCATTGTGTCATGTATAAACATGTATAATGACATTGGGAGCAAAAGAATTAAGTATAACCTATGTCAATTTTGTTTTATTGTTTTGAATTTTCTAAAGGGTGCAGAGTGGTTCTTATAGTCTTTGTAATTCTGAGATGAATCTAGTATGCACTGATCTCACTGATTAAACAAGTAGTGTCACGATCACTTTCTTCTTGCTGGGACAATATATCAACCCAGTAGCATGTTAAGACAGGAAACAAAAGTATTTTCAGTTTACAGTTTTGAGAGGGAAGGCCATCAAGCAGGGACAGCACAGCAGGAGCAGGAAGCTGGTGTCACTGTGGCTTCACTTCAGCCCTAGAGAGAGCATGGTAAAGAGGGATAGATTATAAAACCTCAAGACCCCATTTTTTCCAACAAGGACCAGCTCCTAAAGTTGCCATCATCTCCCCAATTTGTGCAACCAGCTGAGGATTAACCATCCAAACACATGCACATATAGGGGGCATTTAATACTCAACACAACACTCAAGTGATAGCTCATATTAATGCTTTTCCTAAAGGATACCTGAGCTCACATTAAAGGGTCCATCCACAATTGGGAGGCTTGGTAGAGGAAGCTTAGAGTTAATAGGAGGTAGTTAATAGTACAAATATGTTGAAGAAACATTACGATCGGTTGCTAGCCAGAGTTAGTTCATTTGAGATCAGAAGTTTATCATGAGCTACTAGACGCATTTTTGTTGCTTATTTACACAAAAATTCATTTGTCTAATAATCTGTTGATTATTTTTATTTAATAGAATAAAGATTTGAGGGCGAGAAGTATCTACACAAAAGACATTTCTATTATCTCAACCTTGGCCATAAATGCAATGGAAAGGTGAATTTCTGTTTCACAATATATAGACTTAGTTGTCATAATGCATTCTTGTATTAAAACTATACCCTTATAATATAATGAGGATATTTAAGTAGGAATGGCAGTGCATAGAAGTGAAACTGTGTCGATCATTTTGACTGGGAGCTCTGAGAAAACTCTGCACAGGAAATTGATGTAGCTCACAGACAGCCTCTGGGTCTGTGGAGCACGTGTAATTCACCTTCTGGGAACATACAGTGTGCATGCTTGGGACAGTTCCACTTGGCCCAATCCCATTTTCCAGGCCAGTGAGCATAATGGCAGGGTCGAAATGAGATGTGTCTATGTACTCTTGGTAATTACCGAGTGTATGCTAATGAAGAGGTTCTCCTTGGCCTTCCACCAGCACTGCTCAGTGTGGCCAACAATCACTTCTCCCAGGTGAAAGAGAAACCACCAACACGGCTAGAGCATTCTGTATCAACAAATTGCACTGGATTTAATTCTGAACTAGCAGGAATGGTGATATTCTCAAGGGGATTGTGCCACAGCCCGTTGTGCTTTAAAAGCCTCTGAATTTATGTGCCTTTCTGTGGAGATATCAGCAGTATTGTTCATGTAACAAATTCTCCTGACCATAATAGACATTTTACATTCATCTCTGTTTCCAGCCACTATTTCAGTTACTGTGAGCAAAGAAAATATCAGCACATAAAATTGCAGTATAGGACAGATTAACTGTGTAAACCTGTGAACCAATGAAAAGAACTAAAATTTAAAGTGACTATAGAGACATAATTATTAAGTACTACTGAGATTTTGAAATGCTTTTAATACAATTCATACTTTGATGCCCAAAGTCAAAATATAGAATGTAAGAAAATGGTATGATTAAAAGAAAATAGAAGAGGGTTGGACAGATGACTTGTTGGCTAAGGTGATTGCCTATGAAGCCAAAGGACCCACATTTGACTGTCCAGATCCCACATAGCCAGATGCACAAAAGTGAGGCAAGCACAAGGTCACACATCCACACAAGGTGGTGCAAACATCTGTAATTTTATTGCAATGGCTGAGGACCCGGTGGACCAATTCTCTCTCACATTCACTCTGGCTTTCTCTCTTTCTTTTGTGCATTCTCTATTAAAAAAAAAAAAAAAAAAGAAGAAGAAAAATTTGAGTTGATGTTGGTGGTTGTGAATTGTTTTTATAGGATTCCTTTTCCAGAATGGGCGTATGACATCTCTGGAACTCCATGTGGGAAAATATGCATTTAGAATACTAGAGAAAATATCATTATCAAACACAAAGTTTATATTATAATGCTGTGGTGGTTTGAATTGATGGCTCCCAATATATTCAGTTATTTTTATTTTTTTATTTTTTTTTTATTTGTTTTTAGTTTGCATCAGCAGCCACCTGCTGGAGGCAATGTCACTGGGTGTGGGTTTCAGGTTTCAATCTAAACATATGCAAAGTGTGCCTACCAGGAGTTCCTGAAGTGTGCTGTGCTGTGTGGCTTTTGGCTTGTACTTCTCTCTCTCTGCTTCATCCTGTGAAGGCAGGCCAGCTTCTTCTGCCATTATGGAAATTCCCCTGGATCTGTAAGCTTCAGTAAATATATCTTCCTCCATGACTGTGCCTGGTCTGGAAGTTCACCTCAGTGAACCTGAAGCTGTCTGCTACAGAACTCGGTACCAGGAGTGAGGTTAGTTGAACCTGACCATATGGATGTTGATCTTTTGGAATCTTGATTTTGGAGGAACAGGCATGGACTTGGTACTTGCAAATGAAGATGCCTTCTGGAGTGGTAAGCTAAGTTCTATGGACTATTCTGATGAGAGTTTGAGAATTCAAAGTGCAGATAATATTGAACTTTGAGGCTTGGCTTATGAACTTTCTAAGGGTAAAGAAAGACTACAGAGGACTTTGTTGGAACTGGGCTACTGGCATAAGGGCTGGCTGCATTCTTCTGCTCAAGCCCAGACAGTTTGATCAAGGTTAAATTTGTTATGGACTGATGTGGTTGGCCAAAGATATTGGACTGAGAGAGTTAAGATTTTAAGTTGGAAAACCTCAAGCAACTTAAAATCACTGGCACTGAGACTGGTCTTAGGTAACTGAACCTGATACTGTCAAACACATTAGCAATCTTAAAAAAGATGTCAACTTTACATTAAAAAAATAGAAAGGATACTTGAGGAAAGACTATCATAGAAATGCAAAGTCTTAGAAAGAGTTGACTGGAGAAGGAACCTGCTTTTTAAAGCTATGATTTGTTTTGTCCCTGAATTAAGAATATGGCTGTGTCTTGAACAACTGATATTGGTTTCAGAAGCTTGGAAAATGCATGGAGTGGTTGTGAATTGCACACAGTTCCAGGAGCCACTGCTGAGATGTGGCATAAGGCAGGGCATGATGTCCTGATAGGCTGAAAGAGCCTTTGGAAGATAGACTGTGGCTTGCATGAGGACCCGAAGATGTTTTGGATATACCAGGATTGTGCAAGGGCTACCATGCAGTGCACTGTTAGCCTGGGATGGAAGTGTTCCCTGGCTACTCTGCCCAGCTGAAGGGGCGGATTAGAAAACCTTGAGACTTAGTGTCTGATTGTATTGAACTTGAACTGCAGAAGTTTGACCTTTGTTTAATGGTGGTTGAGTTTGCATTGTTTTAGTCTCTCCTTGCTATGCATTATACCAGTAGAAAATGTTTACTCTGTGCCTTTATATGTTAGAAGTGTTTAACTTGTTTGATTTTATAGGTCGTAATATCTTAAATTGGTAAAGACTGTCGGGACCTTTGAAATTGGACTGAGTACAACTAGTAATGTGTGATGGTTATAAATCCACTTGGGGCCAAGGGCAGAATGTGGTGGTTTGAATAGATGGCCCCCAATATATTCAGGTTTTCTTTTATTTGTTTGTAGTTGGCATCTATAGCACCTGGCTGGAGTTAATGCCACTTGGTGGATCTTAAGGTATGGTGGTGGGTTTCAGATTTCAATCTAAAGATATGCAAAGTGTGCCTTGCAGGAGTTCCTGAAGTGTGCTGTGTGCCTTTTGGCTTGTACTTCTCTCTCTCTGCTTGGTCCTGTGAAGGCAGACCAGCTGCTTCTGCATTATGGAACTTCCTCTGGATCTATAAGCTTCAATAAATATCCCTTCCTCCATAACTGTGCCTGGTCTGGAAGTTCATCTCAGTGAACCTGAAGCTGTCTGCTACAAATGCTTTCATAATATTGCTTGTAAAACTGGAACTTATTTTTTTCCAGGAAATGATACATAAGTTACTCACCCATTTCATATCTTAGTTGCCTAAGTATTTATTACATTCTCAGGGTCAGAGTATTTCAAAGCTGTCACCTTGTTTTCTTGAATCTTTAGACATGCACACAGCCACCACCATTTTCTTAGCCAGTCTGGAGATACTCCTTTTTGAGTAAGGTAAAAATTACTGGGAGAGCTGTAACAAATTTTCACAAAACAAGAGATTTAAAGTATTAGAAAGGTATTCTTTCACTGTACTGGAAGCCACAAGGTCCAGAATGAAGGTTCGAATGTGGCACTTCTCTGGAAAAATCTCAAGTAGCATCTCTCCATGGTGCCTACAGTTCCACAGGCCGTTGCACCCCGTGACATTTGCACCAGCAGGTCTGCAATCGGTCTCCGTCTTCAAATTTTCTTGGTCTTCTTTTGCTTTCTTATAGTAATATATTATTGAATTTAAGATCCATTGTAGTCCAGGACGGTCTTATCTTGAGTCTTATCTTCATTTATCTGGGACTATCATTGTCCTTACTAAGGTCAATTGGATTTGGAGTGAATGCTATTAAAAAATCTTGGGGCAGGGCTGGAGAGATGGCTTAGCGGTTAAGCACTTGCCTGTGAAGCCTAAGGACCATGGTTCGAGGCTCGGTTCCCCAGGTCCCACATTAGCCAGATGCACAAGGGGGCGCACACATCTGGAGTCTGTTGCAGTGGCTGGAGGCCCTGGCGTGCCCACTCTCTCTTTCTCTCTCTCCGCCTCTTTTTTCTCTCTGTCGCTCTCAAATAAATAAAAAATAAACAAAAAAATTAAAAAAAAAAAAAAGAAGCACCTGCCTTGCTTGGGCTTCCTACTTTAAAAAATCTTGGGGTAGATGTTGTAACTTGACAAAATATGCCAGATTATTAGAATATTAATTTCCTTCTTACTTGATATGAAGATATAGTTATAGATATGTTTTATATACAATGATTAATAATGATCTTGATTTTGTGTGTTTCATAAAGTTTCAGACAGAAATTAAAATGTCAAAATATATGATTCTATGCATCCAAGTAAGTGTTCATATGTACTCACATTCACTGTTACATGGTTTAAAGTAAAATTCTACTTACTCTTGCTACTTGTTAACCTGTTGGAAGCCAACATGGCATGTTGACCATTAGGCAAATGTACGCAGTCTGCTTCAATGCCTTGGCAAAGGTCATAGCAGTAGGTTAATATGATAGTATTATTTTATATTTGTGATGTTTCACTATTAACATTCATGACAATTGAGTTACTATAATAATTAAATTAGCATTATTTTTCTTTGTATTTCTGTTTCTTTCATAATATTTACTTTCATAATACCAAAAGTAAATATTTGCATTTATCTCTAATGTTTTTGACATGAATTTTACTTTTTTTTGTGGTAGGATCTTGCTCTAGTTCAAGCTAACCTGGAATTCACTATGTAGTCTCAGAGTGGCCTACAACTTATTAAGAACCTCTTCCTACCTCAGATAGAATTAAAGGTGTGTGCCACCATGAATGGCTAATTTTAAATTGTCCTAAGAAACACAATATTTCAAAAATCTACATTTTATGAACTTCAGATCCATAAAAACAGAATCCACTCCCACTTTTACACTTTTCTTGAGACAAAGCAAAAGAAAAATCTAAATTAAGAGTGTTTTGAAGCCTGGTGTGGTGGAACATACCTTTAATCTCAGAATTTGTGAGACAGAGTAGGAGAATCTCTGAATTTGAGGCCAGCCTGAGACTATATAGTGAATTCCAGGTCAGCCTGGACTAAAGTAAGACCTGACCTTGAAAAAAAAAAAAATTGCTTTGAGATTCTGTCTCTTGAAAAATAAAATTTAATTTCCAAACAGATCTCTTAGTAATTTTTGTTCATTTTGTTTGTTTGTTTGTTTGTTTGTTTTGTGCTGAGGACTGAACCCAAGGCTTTCCTTTTGCTAGCTGAACTAAATCCCCAACCTGACATGTGTTTTTATTCCCCTGTATATTACTCCTTTATGCCACATAAACATCTTGATTTTTATCCCTCAGGAATTTGCTCATTATAGGTGAACTGACTTGACCTCTTCATCTTATATTTTTCCTTTATGGATAGTCTTTGATCAGAATTGTTGGATACTATTTTCATTTCTATAAAGTAAGCAAGATGCTAATTGGGATTCAACTTTGGTATTGCTTTGTGCCCAAAACTGACAGAACTGGTACATTTGTCACTCTTATCTTTATATACAAATTTTATTTAATCCTAAGAATGATCTTCATAAATTGTTCCTTATCACATGGCTCTGGTCCTAATAAGTTTACCTCATTTCCTCTCTACTTACTTTCATTTATTACTTTCTTTCTCTCTATCTCTGTATAATGACTTATATCTCGTTGTGTAACCTCTATATATTTAGATAGAAACTTGATCATAAATTAAGTATTCTAGGTATTTGGATGCTATAGAAATGAGAATTTTGAGCTGGAGAGATGGCTTACCAGTTAAAGGACTTGCATGTGAAACCTAAGGAACCAGGTAAATTGTCCAGTACCCACCTAAGGCAGATGCTCAAGGTGGCTCATGTGTCTGGAGTTTGTCTGGAGTCCCTGGTGCACCAATTCTCATTCTCTCTGTCTCTGTTCTATCTCTTTCTGCTTACAAATAAATAAATAAAATTTTAAAAAAGAATGCTTTCATAAAAAAAGAAATAAGACAATTGCACACAGCAACATTAGACAGAACTACTGATTTTTACTGAAGTGGAAAGAAGCTTCAAGAAATATGATCTGCCTAATGCAAAGCACTGTTAGAATCCAGTTCCTCTCACCATGGGTCAAACTGAGTCATTTTTCACTTCCATTTTTCACTTTTCCTGGGCTCTATTCCTGTCTGTATCCAGGTCAATGTGCACAACCATTATTTCTTCTAGGACAATACTTTCTCATTTCTCTGTGTCCATTTTCTTTGAATAAATGCCTAATACCAATATAAAACCATGCAAAGGAGGCCTGAAGAGATGGCTGAGCAGTTAAGACACTTTGCTTGCAAAGCCTGCCATCCAGGATTTAATTCCCAGTACCCATGTAAAGCCAGATCCACAAAGTGACACATGTGGCTGGAGTTGGTTTACAGTGATAAGAGGCCCTGTCATGCCCCTTCTCATTCCCATTCTATTTCTCTCTCAAATTAAAAAATAAAAATAAAACATACAAAGATGGGATGGAAAGACTGGTAAGTCATTAAAGGTGCTTCCTTTTAAGCATGCTGGGACAGGATTAATTCCCCACTACCCAGTTGGTGCATGGGTCTGGAGTCTGTGCACAGTGAAAAGGGGCCCTAGTGATGCTGTTATCTATCTCTCCCTCTCTCTGTTTCTCTCTTTCTCTATCCTTCAAATGAATAAATAAAAATATTTTTGAACCAGTATGTGAAAGAGTCTAAGCTTAATCACGAAGTCAGAATCACCACCACCAGGTGCTCAGTGTGTTTAGTCAGTGTGGAAGACTCCTTATCCTCAAATTGGTTCCTTTGTCATGCATGGCCCAGTAGAAAACAAGGATCTCAATTTTCTTTTCTTTTTCTTTTCAAGTTTTTATTAATAACATCCATGATTATAAAAAATATATCCCATGGTAATGCCCTCCCTCTCCCTACTTTCCCTTTGAAACTCCATTCTCTATCATGTCCCTTCCCCATCTCAACCAGTCTCTCTTTCATTTTGAAGTCATGATCCTTTCCTCCTATTATGATGGCCTTGTGTAGATAGTGTCAGGCACTGTGAGATCTTGGGTATCCAGGCCATTTTGTGTCTGGGGGAGCATGTTATAAGCCCTTTTTTTGGCTCTTATGTTCTTTCCGCCACCTCTTCCGCAATAGACCCTGAGCCTTAGAAAGTGTGATAGAGATATTGCAGTACTGATGTGCCAGTGTTGCACCCATTTTCTCATTTGGCCTGGCTGGCCAAATATAAAGCTTACAGTGTCCACTGTTGAGTATCTTCACTGGTGATTTCTCTGTCTCCCATTGAATTGCATGTAGAATGGCTTCTTCCAGCTTTCTGTCAGCTGGTCTACAATGAGGAGTTCATCAGCATTGTCCCACCAGGATTTCTCAGTTGCCTTGCAGCCCAAGTATGTCTTCAGCAATAGGGTCTTCCCATCTATTACTGGTGGGAAGCCAAGGGTCTCAGCAATGGCCTATAATGTTGTGGGGGCATCAGGGACCTCCCTGGCCAGCAACTCACTGGAGGGAATCCCATCCCTGGCACTGAAAATTTTCTAGCAACAATCTATGGCTCCTGAGTGTTCCATTGTCCAAAAAAGTAGGATTACATATGATTTATTTATATCCTCTTAGAGTTTGATTAGCCCCCTCCTCCACCTTTCTGTTACTCAGTCCCTTCCCTTGACCTCACTTTGAGCCTTTTCACCCCCATTAATCTATTCTTCTACTTAAATATTTTTTCTCCTAATAGTTAGATTCTTGAAGGTATAAAACCTCATTAATTTCAAGTAGCAAGCCCCTATTTTATTTACAACTCTTATGTATTGTTCCTTGTTCTTATTGTACAAAATTACCTGTGACTTCCCAGTTTTCTAGCTTTTTCAGTATCATAATCCTTAAGCAAAATCATTAATTTGTAGCATAGTTTTGATGAAAATATTTAAAATGAGCTTTGTTTATTGATTGTATATTTGTCATAAAAGCAACATATCTGAATTTGTATCCTTATTTCTTCTTTACAATAAACCTATTCATATGGTTTACTCATTAATTTTCAGCCATAAGAGCAGGAGTCATTGATTAAACAAGTGCTGCTTTCTTTGCTCAGGATCACAATATTTAATGGGGTTTACCTGGAATTTTTCAACTTAAAGTGTATGTGAGTGTTTAGAGGGAGATCACTGGCTTTTCAAATCATTGTCCAAGAATGTATTTTAAAGAATAATTTATAAGGCAGGAAGAGGAAGTGTTGGTTAATAGATGCTTAAAATCCTTTTGTTAGTTGATTTTCATATTGCATGCTCAAAGAAAGAGACCAGCACTAAAGAGACTATTGATATTTGTTATAAGTAAGATTAGTTATTTGTTAAGAACATTGAGTTATAGTTTTTATAAAACTATATGAACATTTTCAAACATGTACAAAAGTTTGAGGAATTTTATATTCAGTTCCAATTAGGTTATATTAGCCTTTTGCGATTCATCTATACATTTTATTTTTAATGCAAGTCACAGAACAGTGAATGCATCAGTGGGCTTTGTTAAAGTCAATTTTCTTTAGTTGATAGGCACATAATGTGCACTATACATTGAATAGAAGATACGGTTGCTTCACTATTCTTCTAAATCCTATGAATTAACTCATAACTTTTACATTTACTGGAAACAAGACACTTGCAATGTGAATGGTAGTCCTGTTTGTGTGCCAGCTAAATAATTTCCAGAAATAAACTTAGTTAGCCTTAACTAGGTGACCTCAATATACTGCTGACACCAAGTTTAGGCAAAGTCAAGTGTTTTCTCAACTTTTTAGAATGAAAATGTGACATAATTTTTCATGCAGTTTTAATTAAAAATATTTTTTTATAATTTTATTTATTTATTTATTTGAGAGTGACAGACACAGAGAGAAAGACAGATAGAGGGAGAGAGAGAATGGGCGCGCCAGGGCTTCCAGCCTCTGCAAACGAACTCCAGATGCGTGCGCCCCCTTGTGCATCTGGCTAACGTGGGACCTGGGGAACCAAGCCTTGAACCGGGGTCCTTAGGCTTCACAGGCAAGCGCTTAACCGCTAAGCCATCTCTCCAGCCCAATTAAAAATATTTTAAGCACAAAAATCTGGAGTAAATTATTTGATTTTATAATTTGAAGTAATATTTATGTGTTTCTCATATCTGAATGTTTTAGAAAAGTGATAAAAATTAAAGAATTGGAGATGATAGTATTTTGGTTCCCAGTTAGTCTCAAACATGATCAATATGCAGATCTTCAGAAATGTTTTCTTAAGGAGATAATTTATTTTTACCCTTTCAAGTATAAGCTATTTACCTTGTATTCTCAATTCTTCTGAAATATGGTTGTCATCTTTTATTGTTAAAATTATGTGATGTGATTTTGTCTAATTAAGTGAAGTTTGGATATTTTAATATTATTTGCACACTCAAATTACTTTCTTTTGTCTTGTGGTAATGGAACTCAAGAACAGTCTCTGGAGAGAAGGCAGCAAACATAAAACATTTTACAAGTAATGCACACCTTTTTCTTTTACTTATAGTGTTCAGATCCTTTTATTATCAAAATCATTTAAATAATAGGGAAAGAATCATAACCATATTTTCAATTTTGAATCATGAAAATATATTATGTACCCTTCATAATTAGTAAACTAGAATTTTGATATATTACTGTTTACATTTTAAATGTCAAAATGATTTGTGCATATTGTTTTGAAAATCAGGATTGCTCTGGATATAGTGGAATAGTGAGGATATATTCTAAAGGACAAGTACTTGAGTAAGTGACAGATTGGGACCATTTTTATTGACTGACAATAACAATTCCTTTGTCAGTAGACCATGATTTCTTGACATTTCTTCCAAATACTCATGCATTTAATGGGATTCTGTTTACCAGTGGGAACTTAATTTATTTCTTTTTAGATTGCCAAAGTAGATAAAATAAACATACAGAAAGTGCAAAAACGTTTGGTTGCTTCATTACTAAAATTAAATTTTATGTTTAAAGCATGACATTGCATTTAGAGTGAATTCTTAGCAATTCCTTGATTGTTTATGCAACATTGAGCGAGGTGGTTAACTTTTTAGGTCTTAATACTTCTGTTAATGAGATTACTAAAAAGTGAATTGCATTTCTTGGATCAAAATTCTCTTGCGGATCTAAAAATAACATAACTTTGAACACCCTAAATGTGAGAGCTAAAATTTACTTTTAAAAATCATAAAATCTAAATAATAAAGACTGGAAATGTTAGATATTAAAAGATGGATTAAGTACTAAAGATTGTTCATTAAAATGCCATTGACTTTTGAAAATACTTGTTCTATAAATATAATTTATTTGAAAACAGAGAGAGAAAGGAGAGAGAGAGAGAGAGAGAGAGAGAGAGAGAGAGAGAGAGAGAAGAGTGGAGACACGCAGAGGGAAAATGGGTATGCCGGAGCCTCTAGCCACAGCAAACAAACTCCAGATGCATGTTCCCCCCTTGTGCATCTGGATTACATGGGTACTAGAGAATCTAACCTGGGAGCCTGGGTCCTTTGGCTTCAGAGGCAAATGTGTTAACTGCTAAGCCATCTCTCCAGCTTTGTTTTAGTTAGAGAAAACGTGAACCTAAATTTTGAAACATTGTGGGCAAAATGTACAGGAAGTCCATATTTACCTAAGATTTGGCATCATCAAAATAAAACAAATTAAGTTAGATCTTCCTGCAAATGAAATTTTCTGATTTTTATCTTTCTGGAATTCATAAGCTTTGGAAGAAAGTATTAGATTCCTGGTTCTTAGCAAAACCTTTCTATCAATACTCTGATCTTATATTACTTATTGCCATTTCTTTAGGATTAGAAAAATGGGCAGTATTTCCATGGAAATTTGGCTGTGCATTAATTTGTTTTTCATCATAAAGTTATAAAGTCATGTTTAAATTTTGCAGTTGTACAGATCCAAATTAGAACCTCTCCTCCTTCCATCTTTACAGGAGACATCCAATAGAAGGCATATAACTTTATTCTTTTCTCATTCCCATTTGGACAAACTGGACTAGCTATCCTTTGTTTCTCATCATCATGCCATCATCACTGCAGTTGCTCCTGATCTACTGAACATGATCCAACAAGAGACAACTGATGTGATTCCTAAATGAATAAGGCAATTAAGATGGGAAGAATAATTAGGAAGAAGATACATATTACTCAACTCCTGAAATAAAAAATAATAATACTTTTGTGTTAATGGAAACTTCCAGTTCTGATAATAAAGTAATTTTTCATTCATTATTTTATGAAGGTGTTTTTAAGAATCAAGTATCATTTCACATGGGAAAGAACAGTCTATATATACATATCCACTGATCTAATTCAGTTAACTTTACATAAATTCTTCTTGTGTCAGGAAATAATAATTTTTCTTCAAATCATAAAATTATGTTACTCCTATATTTTCACTGAGTTTCTTATTTGTATAAATAGTTGGGATTTTAAGGCAACTGTACCTTTTGTACCATGAAATTATGGACAACAAATAAGAGTTTCATTAGTTAGAAAATGAAATGTAGTCACTTAATTAAGGGTTGCATGGCTCTTTCCTTTAGTCACATATGGCTCATGGAATTTTTTGAAAATATACTCTCTTACACACACACACACACACACACACACACACACACACACACACATTCCAATCTTCTAGAATACATCTTCCAGTTATTGTGTATAGCATTAATATTAATTCTTTTATCTTATGAAAATCAGAGTTTTCATGAAATCATTGGAAAAAAATGAGAGGATTCTGTTGACATTGACTTATTATGAAATATTTTATTCAACCTCAGAGGCAGAAACAAATCATATATATGCATGACTGTGTATATATGTCCATTTGTGAAGAGAGATCTAAAGTTGAACGAAATACTCTTTACAGGGCTCTTGCACAGTATCTGAATATGCTAGTAAAGTTATGTCGAAAGTACTTCTGCAAGTATGAAATATGAAAAAAATTAACGGTGTAATAAGCTATATAAATCTTAGGCTATAAGCACATATGTAGATAAGACTGGCACATCAATTTGACAACTCTTCTGAAATCAGACCTCTGTGACATTTCCCTGATCCTCCTCTAATGCAAAAATATTGGAGTGTGGACTCTTTACCATATTTCAGGGGCATCTTCTTGCTTTATGAAAGCACTTTAGGAAGAGTTCCCCTTGGTAGCAAGCTATCTTCTCCCTATGCACTCCTTTTAACATACATAAACAAAATTACAAATTCATGGGGAAACCTGCCAGAAGCTCTTCGGAGACAACCCTGACTGTCTAGATATTGCTGCCCTGAGGGGGTCTGTTCAAATGATTGTGATCCCACAGCAGAGCAGCTTGAGCCAGTCTAACCTGACAAGTGGGAGCAGGTGCGAGGAAAGCAGCAGTCATGGTGCCACGTTGATTGCCACTTACAGAACTGCAAGTTTAAATAATACTACTTGGTTTGTTTGCTTCCTCTGTGGTCTGAGCAGCATGTCAGATCCAGTATAGATGTCTGCATTTTAACTTAATTTACATTTCATTGAGGCTGTTATTATATGAAATTGGGCTTTGTGCTGCAGGCAATAATCTGACACATAAAGAACAAATTCTTTGGTACTGTAGCATTTTTTGAGATTGCATTCATTTATTTTTTTAAGTAAAGCTTGTCACATCTCTAGGAGGATTTGAAATTGTCCATCTGTACTGTATTTATAGTGTCTTCTTGAGTATACACATAAAATGTCAACTGAAATAAAATTTTCTATTTTCCTTAATTTTAATTGTTAAAGGAACTGCCAGATGTAAGGCATAAAATAATTAATCTATTACTTCAATGTCTGTGTATGAAATTACCACAGACTGAATGGCTTGGGTGCTGAGTCCTCTGAGTACTCTGTGTAGCCATCAGCATGGGTATAACCTATGACCTTGTTGGAGATGCAGAGTTAGAAGTTCCTGTGTTAGCCTACCCAGGACCCATGTGATTGCTAGCCACCCCATAATATGAGAAGCAATACCTGGGTTAATAGATGAGAGAACAAAATTGACACTCTAAGTGATATTTTTCAAATATAATAGACAATAAATGAAAGAACTTATTAAGATGTACATTCCCTAGAATACAGTGATGTACAAAACAACTATCTGAGCAGGATTCGAAAACATTCATTCCATTTTCATTAACCTTGGTACAGTTCAGTTCTTTTATTTTGTTTGTTTTTTTGAGATAGGGTCTCACTCTAGCTCAGGTGTCCTGAAATTCACTCTGCAGTCTCAGTGCAGCCTTGAACTCAAGGTGATCTTCCTACCTCTCCCTCCCAAGTGCTGGCATTAAACACGTGCTCCACGACACCCGGTGACAAAATATTTTTTTTTTCTTATTTCAAATCACATCATTTTTTATTTTATTGAAGGATATATATACGTACACTAAGGACCAGTGGGAAACTTGCACCAGATTTCATCTCATGTTAGCAAAAGGCCCAGATCTGTTACAGATGACAGCATTCTGCAGGAAGCTCCAGCCCGTGATGTTTACCCACATCTGATGGATAAATCTGCACAGATTGTGATTCTAACAGAAGTAAAGTAATGGAGCATGTAATAAACAACAGAAGACTCTCCCCAATGTAAATGTAGGATGTCTGTGTCAAAGTGTCAGGAGTGTTAGACAACATACACATACTATTATGCAAATTGTGTCACAGAGGCTTACTTGTATTAATGTACATTTTGATTACATGTCTGAATATCTCTTGTCTGTAGCTGGTGCCCTAAGGAAATGTGTCACTTTTCATTTTTCAGTTTCTGCACTATGTACTTATAGCCCACCAATCACCCATCCCTTTATTGTCATCAGGCTCTCTATGTGCTTTCCTCTCCATTAATTACAGGTGTCTTGTCAATGATTTTTACCTAGGTCAACATACCCAACAATATAATGCCATCTACCCTCATTTTCTGAATATAATGTCATCTACCTTCTTCTTATTATTCACTTTCCTTGTGATTCCCTTCTTCATGGTCCATTATGAACCTAAAAGGATATTGGTCCTTTTTTGTTCTTCCTCCCCCCACCTCCACAGAATAAAAAAAAAAATCACCTTTCTTTACTTTTTCTCTGGATGGCACTGTTTTTGTTTGTTTGTTTGTTTTTTGTTTTGTTTTTCGAGGTAGGGTCTCACTCTGGTCCAGGCTGACATGGAAAGAACTCTGTCATCTCAGGGTGGCCTTGAACTCATGGTGATCCTCCTACCTCTGCCTCCTGAGTGCTGGGATTAAAGGCGTGCGCCACCACACCCGGCAAAATGTGTAGCCCAGGCTGGCCTCGAACTCCTGATCCTCCTGCCTCTGCCTCTTCAGCAACATCCTACCGGCATGCGCCACCACAACCGGCTGGTTTTTTTTTAATAAGAAAATATTCTTAGGAGTGTGAAAAATTTTACTATCTACAACTGTTCTTTTCCTGCATTTTTAAAAATCACCCCTGTCAAACGTTGACCTCACCATTTACTCTGAGGACTACTATGAAGGAAAACACTGAACTGTGTATTGAAGGCTGAAGTCCTGGGCTTTCATCCTCCGGGATCTATCAACAGCACTTTCTGTACAAGATAATTCACTCTCGTTTCTCTCCTAGAAGTGTTTCTTCTTATTCTCCTTTCTGTTTCATGATTACTTCTATGAATTGCATCCATGGCTTTACACTTACACTTGCCACGCAAGTGATCTATCACTGAGATACATTCTCAGCCCTAAAAATACTTTTAAAAGGAATCTGTTTCCACCCCAACATTTATACTACCTTTCTGTTTTTCTCATTATTTTTTGCTCATTTATCCTCACTTCTTCAACCTCTAATGTTGGCATGCCCTACAACGCATTTTTCTGTCTATTATCATATACAGCCTCATAGTTTTGATTATGCACACACCACACGCACATACACACACACACACACACAGACAATTTTTTTTTAGCTGTTCAAGTCAAATAACCAGTGTCTGCATATCTTCTAAGTATTCACTCTTTTATAGCCTATTTCCAAACACCACAGGTCACAGGTCAAGATCATGAGGCTCTCCTTTTAGACATGTTGAGAATCTAACCACACATCAACAACTCCACTGCCATCCCATATAAAAATCATCACGTTCTTGCCCCTGTGCTGTTGCAATAGCTTTTGGTATAGCCTGCTTGTATCTTCATTCTTGAGTCCATCATTTTATTAAAAGAAAAGTATTAGCATGTAAGTCACACCATCCCTATGTTCAATATGACTTTCTATGTCTGTGACTGAAATACAACAGTAGACCTAAAGACCTACATGACTTTACTCTCTGTCACCTTTTGAACCTCATTTCTTATTACCTATTCTCCTCTCAAACACTGACTCCTACTTTATGCTTAAAACATATTCGCTGCACTCCTTCCTCAGAATGTTAGCATTTGCTGTCCCTTCTGCTTTTATACCTTTGTCCTTGTAGGTGAGTGCCTTCCTTCTTCACTTTCTTTCTGGAGTTTTTGAAAAGACTAATAAATGAGGCTTTATATTTTTTTAAATTTTTTAAAAAAAATTAAAAATTTTTATTCATTTATTTGAAAGTGACAGACAGAGAGAAAGAGGCAGATATATATAGAGAGAATGGGCACACCAGGGCCTCCAGCCACTGCAAACGAACTCCAAACCTGTGCTCCCCCTTGTGCATCTGGCTAACATGGGTCCTGGGGAATTGAGCCTCCAACCAGGCTCCTTAGGCTTCATAGGCAAGTGCTTAACCACTAAGCAATCTCTCCATCCCTTTTTTAAAAAAAAAAAAAATATTAATTAGTTTTGTACTCAGCGAATACAGTCAGTTTGGTAGCCTTATTAGGCTCATCTGTGACCTACCCCCTCCCCTTGGGCCCTCCTTGTTGAGGTATATGGGTCATATATTCTGGAGTTAGCCCACAGTTATAGGTAGGATAAATGTCTCTGAATATCATAACCCAACATGTGGCTCTGGCATTCTTTCCACCCCCTCTTCTGCAAAATTTTCCTGAGCCATGTTGGGTCCATTTTTGGTCTGCTTCAGTGATGAGGTGTTGAGGGCCTCTGGGTCTCTGGATCTCTGATTTGGTAGGAGTTGATTTTTCTCTGTGTTGGTCTCCTTCACCCTTGTGCTGGTACGTGGTTCACCAAGAAAGCATCACCCTTGCTTGTTTCCCCGATTGTTCTTAGTTTCAGCTGGGGCCCTTTTGAGGGATGATGGGGTGGCTCTCTCCTTAGGATCTACATCTATCTGAAAAAGAGAAGCAGATTCTCCAATGGAGAGTAAGTTAGCCCCAGACAAATGAGATAACCCTTACTTTTTTTTTTTTTTATAGAGAATTTAATAGGTGTAGGCCCACTTGCAGCCCACAATTGATGGTAGCTTGATAATGGAGAGTGGGCTTATGTTTGGATATGGTTCTGACTTATTTCCCAGCTCCAGCTATGAGGTCCTAAGGGACCTCACTGGTAAGCCAGCGAGGGGATCAGTTAGCTGAATGGAGAGCAGTTGGTTTCCCACCATGGCTGAGTGCCACTATTGCACTTGTGTAGGTAACAGTACAGGTAATTTTCTGCTAAGTAGGTTAGACTATGAGTTGTATACTTTGTCAACATTGCCAGTCTTTGTTTTTGCATTTTGTTTTCTTGATTCTTTTCTTTAACTATCAGAGTGTGTTTTTTTGTATACTTACCTATTTGCTTCTCTTGCTATGAGCTGTGGTATATGACAGCAAGAATTATTATTTTATTTTATTTCCAAGTTCCTAGAATGCTGACTAGTGCTTACAAGAGATACAGTAACTGTCTATCAGATAAATGAATGAATGAATGAATGAAGAAATCAGTAAATAGTAAAAGTTTGTAGCTAACTGACTACATTGCTGTGATGGTTCTCAATGAACTTACCTAGAAAAAGTTCTTTAAATAAACTGCAAAGCCTAATTCTTTCCTCATAAAAAATCAGCCCCTCACTAGAATTCAAAATCAATGACATTTTAAATTGGATCATGAATATACTCATTAGAATAATAATTTTTCAAAAGCATAACTGTGGGACAGTTGGACAGCTTTCCCACCACAAAAATCCCATCAGCATATGAAATTCATTCAGCTATTTCTTTGTCAACATGGTTTTAAAAATAAAGTTTATGATAACAGTGCCTTATTCTGAGAAACAGAGAGGAGACTAGCAGGGAGCGTGACCTTTCCTCTTTTACCTATTCCTTCTAAACTGCTGTATGTCATTGCTTTTCTTCCAATAGCATAAGCTTACCGTTTGTTTTAAGGAAAAAAAATCAAACATAAGAACTATTTGTGTTTATCCAGAGTATAAGAGATGATTGAATTTATTGAACTATTGATTAATATCAAGAAATACTGAAGACATGCATTTAGATTGAGTGCTATTTCAATAATATCAATTAAGATTACATAAGTTTCCATGTACATAAAGTTTCCCAAAGCTAATAATTGAAATGGAATATTTAAAGGATAAATTTATTACTGAATGCCTGGTATACAATTAATCTGACAATCTTTACCACCTAAGTAAGATCACAAAGAAGAAAGCAAATAAGGATATTCTTGAGCAAGTGAAGTTAACAGAGAAATTTACTCAGAGGTATCTCAAAGATTTTCCAACAGTTGCCTTAGAGTTAAATTATACTTCATGAAAATATATAATCTACTTCATAGATTATCCTTAGTAATTTGTGGCAGATTAGTATGTTCCTTTCCTTTCTGAGTACAACATCAAAGACCACTGATATTTTCATGGTTATCAAGAATATGCAAATTTACATAACTAGTAATATCTACAACTAGTCATAAAATAGGCCCATCAATTTTAATAGTGTTAAGTGAAACTCAGTTGCTATTTTAATTTCTTAGAAATATACAGACAACAATTAGTATTTGTGCACTCACATTGTGGAAATCTGGTATTTGACTGTGTAATGAATGCCTCACTCCCAAATCATTGGCTTAGTCCTTTCCTTTGAACGTAAAGATGAATATATACAAAAGGATTACAAGATAGGAAAATATTTAATAGGTGATTGAAAGTCCACATCTCCTGTTGGCCATCAAGGAAAAACTGAGTTGTACAAAGGCATCAAGAAGTGGCTACTCAAAGCTTAAATAATTGTCATTGGGAAAAGCTAGTGATAATCTCATAATTTTTGTGACTGTGATAAATTCCTGAAATTTATTTTCCTCAATTTAAAATTTTCTGTTAGAAAAGCTGATTGAATTTGAATGGCTTAAGATAAAGTGGAAGAAAGTAATTGAGCAGTAATCACAAGACTTTTGCCTACCCCTGGGGGTGGGGGGGACAACTGATTTGCTGCAGCATGCATAGACAAATACTTTCTGCTTAGGTACACTGACACCATGAGGAATCAGATATGACATGGCCATTTTAAAAAGGTGGAGAGACCAGGTTTTATAATTGGCAGTATAAAATTAATTATAACCATGCCACAAACTCAGTATGTACCCTTGAGAAAATAGAGTGTAGTATACTCCAAATTAACAACCACAAAAAAATGCATACATGATTACATAGCTGTATCCTGTGGGGATTTGAAATGCTCATGAACATGAAAACAAAACCTGGGATCAAAGCTTAGCAGAATTAATTATTTTATTTTGATCATAGCCAGGAAACAAATATTTCTCTTTTTTGCATGCGGCATTATTTGGGGGGTGATTGTGTGTGTGTCAGTGTGTATGTATATGTATTTGTGTGTTTGTATATATATATGTGTATGAATGTATGTGTGGGTACACATGTGCGTGGAAATGGGTAAAGGCCACAGGTTAATATTGGTTGTCTTTCTCAATCAATCTCCACCTTTTATTCTGAGCCAAGAGCTCTCTCTTGAATCCAGAGCTCGGCAATTTGTCTCATCTAGCCAGCCAGCTTGCTCCAAGGATTTCCTATCTCTGCCTGGTGAGGGCTAGGATTACAGAGATAAGTCCCAACCCGCCCCCCCACACCACCACCACATGCCCAGCATTTACAAGAGTCCTATGGATCTGAATTGCAATCTTCATGTTGACATAACAAGTGTTTTATCCATTGAATCATTTAGGGAGCCCTGAATATTTCTTTTCTTGAATTGTTGACATACAGTTTATTTTTTAAAATTAAGTATGTATTTTAAAGAAATTTTATGTTGCTGTTATAATTTCTCTTGAATGTATTTGAGAATTTTTATCTTTTCATAGTTCACCCTGGGCATGGACTATTTTTTCTATGGCTTCAGTCTTTGAGTGCTAAAACTATAAGTGTGTCTTACCATTCCTGTTTCATTTCATCATTTTTTTATTCAGAAAGTAAAATTTAAGCAATGTAGAAGCATATATTAAAAATTAGGCATTAGCACATTCAGGATTACTCAAATTACAGTTCCTACTATATAGTGGTATTTTTCTATGAGACACCATTGATTTATATAGATTTCTGTTAGATATTGAGAAAAACATAATATATGATGCTTTTACATTATTTTGATACTTTCATTTTTATCCCCTATAATGGATGAAAAATTGCCTTAAATATTTTTGACATGTTAGTAGTTTAATCATAAAGCACTCATGTTCATGACAATAGAAAGACCATTCTATTGAAGGTAACAGGGGTTTACATTACATTGCAGTTCTAAATGCTTTTTGTAACAGAACAAAATCTACTTAGATGATTTAGTTTTGATACTGATCATAGGTTTTAGTAAATATCAGCAATCTAAACTTCAGAATCTAAACTTATAACAGTGGATCCATAACTATCTTCTTATTTTGTGTTTTCTCTGGTTGTGAGATTATTAATTTAAATTTTATACATAAATATGACTTTTTAAAATAACAAACATTGTCAGAGATTTGAACCATAAGAAACTTATGTTTTCTGATATTACAATTTCTTTTGGTTGAGGAAACAGACTTAAGGATAATGTTCCTGTAAATGCACAAATTTGAGAAAAAGCTTAGTTGCTATATATTGTGAGAATTTATTAAACATCTATAGGTATGTAATCAGAAGGAAAGAGTTCATGCAGTTGCCTATATTTCCACTAAGAAGTTCCTTCCCTAGCACTGTCTTCCTATTATTTTCTTCTCTTGAATTCTTTCTTCTGGATTTTGCATGTGTACAAACATCTCTGTCTTCATAAGGGCTTTTCTAATCCCAGAGCTGTCAATTATTTCTCATGCTCTGCACTCTGCAAATGTTTTAGGCCTATCTGTTCTGACATATCTTTCTAGTTTACCTACATTCTTGCACAGACATGTATACTAATTGGAGATTGTGATCCTATTTTATGTATCTTTTAACCTACAAATGCAACTGTAGCTTTTCACTTACATATGGTCAACAAATATTGCCCGAATAAATAAGCAGAATGCAAGGTTGATTTGTGCTATTCAAATACATCATGATTATTCTTTGTAAGGAGAAATAGTAGACTTGATGAATATATTTGCTTTGTGCATAATTATTAATTATATAAATATATCCAAACTGTTTAAAACATGATAGTAAACCAGTTAATATGAGCTTTCAAAACAATGATTTACATTCCCCTTCTTTGCTGAAATTCAATAATTAGCATAAATTAGTTCTTTTAAGGCTAAACTTTTTGACTATTCATCATAGACACAATTGAGCTTCCGTCTCCACTTACAGAGCGTGGGCTCCAGGAAAGGACCCAGAGATGCAGTTAATCTATAGCTACAGCTCTTGGCAACAGAGCATGTCTAAGCCAGCTCTGGAAGAAGGTCATCTATCCACTCTTACATCTCTGCTGAGGGTGGTATATGCTTTGAAAGCCTTAAAAAGTCACATCTCCTCAAGACAGAAATTATTTGTTTCTATCATTAAATCCATTTAATAAAAATAAGCAATCTCTGATTGTTTTTTTTTTCTCTACCTCTTTCTTGTTAATAAAAGGAAAGGTAGGAATATTGTATTAGTCATGAAACAAAAGCAAAAATATACAAATCTAGTTTGGAGGGATGCCTCATAAAATTTAAGAACAGAAGTCTTGTTTGCATTGCTTCCTTTCCCTTGAAAGCTGCTGTAGGCAGGCGTGAGGAAGGAACTGCAGGTCATTAGGGGAGAAGCACCGTCCATTCTTGTCGCCACATAGGAACAGTGGTGGCTGATTCCCTATATTCTTAGCAACAAAAACTTAATGCCAGCCTCTGAATCATTCTTAGGATATTTTTGCATCACAGGAAACATACTTGAGATTCTATGGAAAAAATGACATTTTAGAGTGCCATTAAACTTTCTCTACAGGTTTACGTTTATATTCCTGAGAAATACATTAGAAGAATTCATTGGCAACAACAGTAAACTTTTTAGCTGATACACTCTTTCTTAATATATAATATGTAGCAGCACAGAACAGCATATAATTTTTGAGTTCTTCCTTTACTAAAAATAAATGATAGTTTTGGGGCTGCAGAAATGGCTTAGTGATTACGGCCTTTCCCTGTGAAACCTAGGGACCCAGGTTCAATTCCCCAGTACCCAGTAACCCAGATGTGTAAGGTTTTGCATGCATTTTGAGTTTATTTGTAGTGGATAGAGGTCCTGCTGTGCCTATTTTCTCTCTCTTACAGATGAATAAATAAATAAAACCTTATAGAAAGACAGCTTTTGTTCAATCATTAATATGACTTTACAAAATGACTCAAGCACAAGGGAAATACTGTACATGCAGAATTAAGAGAGATGCTGAATGTCCACTTATATGTTCAACATGATCACCATCACAGGCGCTGACACATGTCTAGTGACACTCAAGGCCCAGCCCACAGGAAGTACAGAGCCACATTGTTAGAGGAGGATTTGTAAATTACTTTTATTTTTTAAATCTGCATTGCAGGCTTTTAAATTTTTTCTATGGTAAGTTTGTATTTCTTTTATAACTAGAAATAAAAGTAAGTTCAAAGTACAGTAAGATGTTGTAAAGACCTTGTTCTTAAAGCAAATTTTATTGAAGTAATTTATGGACTCATGAAGCATATTATGGCTCTGTGGCCAAATGACCTGGATTCAAATTCCAATAACAGCTGGGCACGATAATGCATACTTGAAATACTTGTAGTTGGGAGGCTGAAGGCAGAGAATTGCTATGATTTTGAGGTTAGCCTTGGCTACATAATGATTACTGCAGTAGCTAGTATTCTATATAGCAAGCCTCTGTCTCAAATAAAATGAAATGAAATGAAATAAAATCACTTACCATTTATGCAAGGAGATAGTACTGTTTATTTGTTTATTTGGTTGTATAAGGATTAAATAAGGAATTATATATAAATAACCTGTAAGAGTGAATATTGGTATAATGTTGGCTAGGCCATATTAATTTTAATAGAGTAAGAGGAAAACATGGTTCAGGCATGTGAAATACTCCTAGGATAATGCAAACTAACTTATTCCTAAACAATACCAATAAGCATTGATAAATTTAGATTAAAGTGGAGAAATATATCTGGGACTCTGCATTTGGAAGGATTAAACTTTATGCAGATTGTGTAAGACATATGCAATGTGACAAGTACTTTCATTGACTAAATATTAGGTAACAGGGGAAAACGTGAGGAAATTGATAGATTGAGAATGAGAAGTATCCAGGGTTATAAAGAACACATGCGATAAAAATATGGTATTTCTAGAGAAATATATTTTATCATAGTCATCTCTGTTCAAAACCTGAAAAATGAAATGAGTTATTGTAAATGCAGTTGTGGGTAATTAAGAAATTATTTTCTTAGTGTCACTACCTCCACTTTTTAATCATTTAATAAATTTCTGATTTGAAACTGTCTTGTGGCATTTTCAAAGGCGAAATCCTAGTTGTGTTCTTGTCAGAATTGTTCAAGCATAACCTTTGAAGTTAATCTTAAACCAGATTCTAGAGTAAAACCCACAGTCTTATGGCAGAATCCTCATCAATGTTGCCCTTAGAAAATTTTGGGAAAAATATATATTTGTGAGGTTCATGTATATTGGAATACATTGTAGTGTATAACAGAAAATATGTTTATTAATGTACTCATTGTTAATTGCTCATACAAGCATTATATCATTCCCTTGCTTCTGCCCCCATCTGTACTTTTTTATCCTGGTTTTTGAACAACAAAATATTTGCAGTATTATCACTTTTCTTGGAAGATGTGCTATATTATCATTACTGAGTTTGATGCACGCACTAGAATTGTATAACACAATAGGCCAATTTACTTTGTCAGAGCATACCTTTTCTTATGTAGCTTTTGCTAACTTTCAGAAGATGGACAAAGGAAGAAATCTTCCTCTTTCTCCACCTCTTTTCTCATCCTCCTTTTATTATGTAGAACTGGGTGCTATGATTTCAATTGTTGTTGCTTTATTCCATAGTAATTGGTGTCATTTACTATCTTAAAAGTTTTTACCTTAATTCTACACCACAGAAAGCAAGTGACTTGAATATAACTCATAGAATTGAAATTTCAAGTGACTAACATGGCAGTCACAAATTACTTGAGACTTAAGTACACTGGCTTGGAAAAATATTAGTCTCAGAAATATATTCATTCTGGTCAGATATTAAGATATATTGCTGTTACTTTAGTACATAATTGAATTGATTCTCATCAATAAAATTTACTATATTTTAGACCCTTAATGAGGCAACTTAATCATCATTAAATTTTTTAATTTACTTGTCATTAAAAGCTGAAAATGGGTAAATTTCTGATTGTCACTAATATTATAAAAATATGGTTGTGACATTTTTATGTACATCATAATCTTTATTATATTTGCTTTTAAAAAGTCTTCAATTATGAGGTATAATTGTGGTAGAGTATATAGCTTTGATAAAGCTTTTTTTTATTGATGCTAAGCCACTAAGTCTCAGGAAGCAAAAATAATCACAAATAGGAGAAATTTCTTCTTTCCACTGTGATATAAGGCTATAATGAAACAGACTTGAGTTTGCTAGGACAAAACATTAATTTCCCTCTTATCTCTCAGAATTTGCTTCACTGTTGTGGTCACAAACACAACCTCCAGATATACTTGTTAATCATCTTTTGAAATAAAATGCCTTCACCTCTACATCAGTCGAATGCCTCCTGAGTGGTCACAACCTGCTAGATGCATGATTTGACAATCCGGTCACTGCTCTTTCAAATCTTTTAAGCATTAAAAGATAGATATCACATTAGCTGCTTAGGAAGGACCTGTTTGTGCCATTGAATAACTGGTGTTGATAAATATACCACATTAGTATTATAAAAAGTGGCGTGACAGATTGATGCCGATGTGCACTCTTGGAAGAAAGCTGAAGGAAGCTCAGCGCACCATCTGGGAGAGACAAGGAGAGGCAGCAAATTCCATGCAGCAGGGAAAAGAGGAGGGTGCTTTTCAGATGCCACAGATCTGAACTGACACTGTGATGTGTTCAAGTGCAATCTCGCCTGTCAAAATATTTCTTTCTTTAGCCATACTCACTTTAATGTAATCAGACCACAGTGTGGAAGGCTGCCATATCCTCTTAGGTGAGATTTGTCTTGGAGTAACAAAGCTGTACAGCTTCCAAATTACACCACAGTTTAAATGATAAATAAATAAACAGAGCATACAATACCAGCTTGGGCTGAAATTTGCAACCTGCTATGCCCTTTTATAATAATTAGACATTTCTGAATAAAAAGCTCAGTTGCTTAATTTAGTGTGTTTTTCTAACCATAGTAACACTTTATAACTGAATGAAGACTTAAATTGGCAAAATGTAGGTACACATTTCCATTATTTTTTTGTATTTAGTATTTTCTAATATCCATGTATCTTTCAACATTTTTTCTAGAAATTTCTGCCAATTCAAATAATTTAGAAGACTGATGATGTTTGTAACTTAAGCAAAAATTACTTCTTGACATCAAGAGTCATGTTTATAATTGTTATAATTACATCATTATTAGTTCCATGTATTTATGCTTGGTGAACTAGAAAAAAAAAAAAAAACCTTCTAAAGCATTTCTAAATTGTAGTTAGAACTAACAACAACTACTTGATCAGATCAAAATGTTGAGCATTTTTACTAATTAATACTTTTTGTTCTAATTTTTTATTCATTCTCATTTATTTGCAAGCAAAGAAAGACAGAGAGCAGAGTGGCAGAGAGAATGGGCACAACAGCTCCTGGGGGACAGTGGCCAACAATGGTCTGAGCAAATAGAGGTCTAATCTCCTCAGAAGCAAACACCTAACAGGATGTACACACCAGTGCAAGAGTGGTACACAGGTGGGTAAGCAATAGCTTTCTAACTGGCTAAGAGATCCAGTCAGTGTGAAGGAACCCATATCTAAACAAGATCGAAATCCTATGGAAACAAAGATTATGCTCTCCAGTGTCAAGCTCTCACTAGTCTTTGGCTAAAAGAGGAGCTACATATATAAGATTCTCCCTAAATTAATATGCTTATCTTATTTAAGCTATGCTGATTCCACTCTCTCTTGGAGAATCTGTTTTTCTTTTTCAGAAGGTAGCAACCCAAGGAGATAAACTACCCCTCACACTTCAGCCAAGCCATAGCTGAAACCACAGAGGACTTGGGGAGATGAACATGAGTGTTGCTTCCATGGTGAATCTGACAATCAGCTCCAGGGTATAGGAGACACACCTTGAAGATGCTCAAAGCAAAGATGCAGAGGGTCCTAAGAGCTCATCACTGAAGTAAACATAAAACTCACCTAGCCACGGGTGATGTCACGTGCCTTTAATCCCAGTGCTTGGGAGGCAGAGGTAGGAAGACTACTTGAGTTCAAGGCCACCCTAAGACTACATAGTGAATTCCAGGGTGAATTTCAGGTCATTCTGGGGGTAGAGTGAGATATTACCTCAGAAAACCCCTCAAACAAACAAACAAAAACAACAACAACAAACAAACAAAAACAATTAATCCATCACAACTCAGGGAATTTTGCCAAAGAGGAGGCAGAAAGGTTTTAAGAGCCACAGGTTGAGACATCATGGCCAGATGCATTTCTTCCCCCCCCCCCCCCAAATAACTGCTGCTCCCACAATGCACAAACCACAACTCCATAGGGGAGAGCAAAGTCTCACAGAACTTCCTGCTTGTGCTGCTGCCTAGACCAGTGATCCTGGTACATCTCCAGTTCACTTATGTGTGCATTCCTTTCCTTCTCAATGTATAGCAATGTTTTCCATTTTACTTGTTTGCCCCTTCTAAAGATCTTGCTATTCAGTTCCTTTAGAATTATAGTTCTCCCTTTTGTGTTCATGTATTAGCATGATTTTATTTCATACTTCTTCCTTTCTGGAGGAATATACTGTATTATCACTAAAAGCTCTCTTGATAAAAGCCAATTGTGCTTTCAAGCAGACATAAAGATGAGATTGCCCATAAGAACCAGCCTCCCCAGCAAGGAAATATTTCGAATGTATCTATTTATGTTGTTTTTAAGCTTGAAAGTGGCAAGAAGCAGGAGGTAAGAAGAAGAAAATAAGATATAGGTTTAAAACTTGGCTTGAGTTAAAATCACTACTTTGATAACATTTTGGGTCGCTATTAGATCCCTAAAAAATAGTGAATATAAGGATGCAACCTCTTACAAAGCTCTTTCAGAAAAGTAGGGCATTTACTATTATTTACATAAGAAGAAATTCAATCTCTGAGACGTTGAGAGATTTAAATAAGATAATAAATTAATAAATGAACTATCTCAGGATACCAAGCTCGGAAAGAAAAATCAGTTTCCTCTTTTAATTCTTTTTGTGGAGGCTTTAGGAATGTCATTAGCCCTCTACACAAGACTGAACTATATCTTCTTAGATTCCTTCTGTCTGTAAAACAGCAAATAAAATAAGACAAAACTGTTAACAAGGTAACTATGTGTTGATAACTACATTGCTGTATGATTTACCATAAAATTACTGAAGTATTTGCTAAAAATTATGAAATATTTTAAAATCATACTATACATTCTTACAAGATTAATTTATAAATTTGTCCATTCAGTTTCTTTGGAATAGCTAAGCTATATATTCATTATATTTTCATATATACATATATATATATGTATATATATTTTAAGAAGTCATAGCTACCTATGTCATGACCTAGGTCAAACTGTTCATCTCATAATTCACTCACATTATCTGTAAAATTAGGAGGGCATACAGTGCCAGTATTTTATTGGAAATAAGATACAGCTCAACCACAGGCTCTTATGAAAATTTCTTTGCAAGGACATAGCAAATAGATAAAACTATTTGAAAATGATAGAAACTTTTGAAACGTAATTTCTATTATTGAGGTGTTTCTGAGCATCCTCTGGCACAGGGCATCTCTGTTATTACTTTGGAACCTAGGAAAATGTTAATGTTTCAAACTGTCAACTCATTGCTTTCATTAGTTGTTGTTGTTGTTTTTGAGGTAGGTTCTCACTGTAGCCCAGGCTGACCTGGAATTCACTATGTAGTCTCAGGGTGGCCTTGAACTCATGGAAATCCTCCTACCTCTACCTCCCGAGTGCTGGGATTAAAAGAGCACACCACCACTCTCAGCCACACCCCACTTTTAAAATTTTGTTTATTTATTCATTTGAGAACAACAAAGAGAGAAAGAGGCAGATAGACACACACACACACACACACACACACACACACACACACACACACAGAGAGAGAGAGAGAGAGAGAGGGAATAAGAATGAAATCAGGATAGTTAAGTAAGAAGTAATTAGCCTATGAAATACTTATGCAATCTTTAAATGTGCCATATTTCATTTCAGTTCATGTTTATGAAAGCCTTGTCTAAAATCTCACATTATTACAGAACCTACTTGACCACCGAGAAAGCTGAGGGGTAGATAATTCATATGTTTTCAATGTCTCAGAGATAATAAGGAGTATTTGAATCTGACCAGTACAGTATTCTCATTTGAAGCAAAATACACATGTCCACAAGCATTCTAGGTGGTACAAACAAAGACTGAAATCATTTCACTCACATGTTTATTTTATTTTCTTATGTAGAATGCTTAAAAATAAATGTACACGTTATGCATGTAATGAGGAGAAGGGTAAATAGAAAAAAATAGTGCAAAGCATGTTTTACCTAACTGTAAGATTTTATCTAAATACAGAAATTCACTTCAGGGTCAGTTGTACAGGTAAAAGAGGAATATACCTTTGGGAAGAAGAGAAGACATAATCCCAACCTATTTTTGTTATGTTCTTTTATCAGAACAGATACATATGCAGTATTAATAAACATATAATGCTCATATGTAGACAACTATCCTTCTCTAGAATAGACATTGACAGGCCATATTACCCATGCAATTACTATTTCCTGATGAAAACAGAGGTTTCTTTGAAGGCATTTAACAAGTGCCAAATTTTTAATACCTCTTTTGGCACTTACCTCTATAGTATCTAGGCATGTTGCCATTTCAGTCTAAAATCATGGAAAATTGAGAGAAAAGATCTTTTCTCTTCAAAGTTCCAGATATCTCCAGGTTTAAGCCCATCAGGAGTTCAGAGAAATGACTTAAGACTTGTTGCAGTTCAAACTGAAAAGTTTTATAACTTGTTTCCCCCTAAGGGTTTGTCTATTTGCGATGACTGATTTATTTTCCTGGTTTCTTAGTGTGAAATCATTCCTTCAAAACCAGTCTGTAATCTAAGGCTAACCTCTATCTACCATTCTGTAACTCTTGACAAAGAAATGTCTGAAAAAGCAAAGTGAAGTTATTTTTAGGACATCCAATCATTGAAACAAATTTAGGTGTAAACTTTCTAAATTTGGGGGGATATTTGTATTTTAATTATGCTTCCACAATGAATGAAGAAAAATAAATCAATATCCTAAATTTGAATACTTATGGTGTTATTTGGTAGGGCTTAGGTGTTAAATTTAAATAACCCTATCCATCAGTTTATTAAATGGTTGTCAGTTTATGAATGATTAAAATTCTATATTTTATCCTGTCTAGACTGTTGTTGAAATGTCAGTACTCACTGGTGTTCTTTTTTTAAATTTATTTATAATAGATACACTGAGTATCAGTATATATATCCCTTGTTCATGCCCCCATTCCACTGGAGACCCTCCTTTCAAATCTGGAGTCTACATCAGGATGTTTAAATTTGAGACAAATTCTCATTATATAACCTTAGTTAGACCTCTGTGCTCATTACATAGATAAGGCTGACCTTTAACTTCCAGTAACCTTCCTGCTTCAGCCTTCTGAGTGCTGTAGTAACTACCATGAACCGACACATTCCAGAGAAGCATCATCATCATCATCACCATATTTAGAAAACAAAACTATTTTTTGTTGTGACTTTAAATAACTAGGTAAGTAGATATTGAGATAGATAAGGCTTTATGACGAGGTTAAATTCTGTTGTTGAGAGGTAAGTTTTGCAAATTATTCAGAAATACCACACATTGCATGTCACCATGATTACTTGTATTTAACCTGTAAATGCTTACACAGTATATGTTTATGCATTTTAAGTATTTAAAAACAGGAGTTTTTATGAAAGGGAAAAAGTCCTTGGCACTTTGTGTTTCACAGTGAGTTCGGAAACTTAAAGGGAAGACATTCTGTTTTAATGCCCTCTGGGATACATTGGGCTGGATTTGAGTTTAAACTTATCTTAAATCATAACTTCTATTGGAAACCTATTAACAAATATACTACAAGTCACAAGCTTTATTTTTATAAGGAAATTATCTTATAATTAGTCCTCCATATTAAACACAGCTCATCTTTTTTGTTCCCTGTGCTTTGTTATCTCATTTCACTTGGTGTTTACCAACAATCCTAATCCCCTCCTCTAACTCACTTCTTTCTTTCCTATGCCTTATCACAAGGGAATCCCCATCTCAACACAGGCTGGGACCAGGGATATGGGAATCATTTTCAACTATTTTACTATTCTCTCCACATGGGACCAAACACCTAATCTCATAAATTCACACTTGTAGCCAGTCCTCTCCTTTTCATTCCTAAACCACTCACTAATTTGGAAGACTGCATGATTAATCTGAGGAACCATTGTAACTTCCCTAAACATTTCTCTTTTTCATTCATTCTTTCCACTGTTTAAGCCACCACTGCTGGAATGGGCTGAGTGGACTTGTCTGTCACACCTCCTTGGTAAAGTATGCTTAGAACCTTCTTTCATTTCCATCTCGTCCATCCTCTACTGTGATCCCTGACCCTTTCATAGCTATGATATCTATCCAATGAGGCTCCCTTAAACTATCTTTTCTTTTCTTCTCTTTTCTTTTCACATCTTCTCGTCTCTTCTTCCCTTCTCATTTTTTTTTTTTTTTTGTTATGTGTATGTGTGAGGCGTGCATGGGTATCTGGCATGTATGTGGGCGCGCATGATTGTGTGTGTGTGTAAACAAGGACTCCAGCTGCATGCGCCCCCTTGTGCATCTGGCTTACATGGGTCCTGGAGAATTGAACCGGGATCCTTTGGCTTTGCAGGCAAACACCTCAACCACTAAGCCATATCTCCAGCCCCAGGTGCATTTCTTAAGTGTTCCACCTTATACTTTGAGAGGCACTCCCTGGCCCTAGAGATCACTGGTCAGCTAGACTAGGTTGCTGGTGAACATCAAGGATAACCTAGAGGTCTCTGGTACTTTTTCCAAGGCCATACCTCGAATTTTAAGTAGATCCTGGGTGTTCAAACTCAGGTACTCATGCCTGTGTGACAAGAACTATACCCACTGAATCATCTCCAAAGTTAATAGTTAATCTTCCCTCAACAAAACTTAAATATATGTCAACTTCATTGTTTTGTTTTCCTTTTGAAGCATTTTTTCCCTTGACTTAAAAAAATTATATATAATGGGATATACTCTTTTATTCCATCACACTAGCTCTCATTATCCTGTGGGATCTGCTCAGTGGGGTTATGGTATTCACTGTGGAGTCATGAAGGCCTCACTCAGTCCTGTGGGGTAGCTGTTGGAGGTGGAGTGGTAGGCTGTGCCTCCAGGCTGTACTTCTACCCACACTGTGGCTCTCACAAGCTTTCTACTCTTCTGTAATGATCTATAAGTCATGGTAGGTTTGTTGGCAGTCTAATTTAGTGCTGAGTCTTCTGTAACCACTGGATTTCTATTTTGATAGATTTTGATTGATCACCCTGTCTGTCACCATCACCCAGGAGCCTTTTGTTAGCCTAGCAGTAAAGGCAGCATTCATGCCATCACTTCCTTTGTGTTTTTCCCTGGGCCCTGGCAGATGTGGAAGAGGTGGCAAGCCTCTTGGTAGGAAGTCAGCTATTTTGTCTTACTGATGGGTCTTGGCTCTCCTCCATTTACTCTGCTACTTATAAAATAAAACAGATTCTCCAACCAAGAGTGACCATAGCTTGGGTTAAAGGGGGATTATTCAACGTTATATTAGAGGTTTTCAGTATGCAAGCCCACTCTTCTTGAAAGAGCAGTGGGGCTTCTCTCTAAAGTCTGAACATGGGGTTCTGACTTGCTTTCCAGTACTAGATAGGAGTTCTCTCTCACTGAGGAAGCCTCATTATTAGTCAGAGAACAATTGGTTACCTGTGGAGGTTGTGCCATTATTGCACAACTGTTCAGCTGGTTGACTTAGTAGTCTGTAGGGTGTCCTGCTTATTCAGGCTCTTGGTGTCTCTTATCCTCCGGCAGCTTCGGTAGTGCTCTCCATTATTATGAGGGCTAGCCAGGAGGGAGCTAATTTCCGTTTTGTTTCCAGCATGGTATTCCAGTGTCCTGTAACCATAGCATGTGGTATCTTGGCAATCAGGGTTTACTTTTTAGCTTTGGCAGGTAATCCAGTGCTTTGACAGCGGCCTACATTTTCTTTAGGACCTCATGGGTCTACCTGGCCAACAACTCACTGTGGGGCAACCAAATTCTAAGCCTGGAATTTATCAATCAGTGTCTGTACTTTTTTTTAAAATTTTTTTTTAATTTATTTATTTGAGAGTGACAGACACAGAAAGAAATACAGATAGAGGGAGAAAGAGAGAATGGGCGCGACAGGGCTTCCAGCCTCTACAAATGAACTCCAGACTCGTGCGCCCCCTTGTGCATCTGGCTAACGTGGGACCTGGGGAACCGAGCCTCCAACCGGGGTCCTTAGGCTTCACAGGCAAGCGCTTAACCGCTAAGCCATCTCTCCGGCCCGAGTGTCTGTACTTTTAAGCTTAGGATTTTTCCACTGTTTGTCCAGACTATTCCCCTTTCACTTTATTGGTGTTTATATCTTGTAGAATGCTAGTCAGATTGAGGATGATATAGTATCACTATGTATTTGAGGTTGTTTTAAAACTCATGACCCTAAGGCTTCCCAAATACTACATATATGGGCCCGTACTACAACTCTAGAGTTGAATGTTAAAATTTTTGCATATAGGATTGGGGATGGTGTCTGGTTCTTTGGCATTCTAGGCAATCACACTTCCACTGAGCTACATTCCCAAACCTTGTATTTTGAGACAAGTCCCAAATACATAGCAAGGCTACATCATAGATGTGTCTGCCTTTATCTCCCCAAGAGTGAGTATTATATGTGTGTACAGAATGTCTGGATAAAAGGATCATTATATTTTATTAGAAAAGATTCCTGAACCAATCTTTCTTTAATTTCCTTCACAGTTCTGATACAGGGTTTCTTGTTTTTCCACAATTTTTATTGTACTTTTTTAGGGTTCCTTCTAATTTTTTCATTTTATTTTTTTATTGAGATTTTTCTTGGTATGTAGGTACATTCAACACTTGTGTTTTAATTGCACCACAGTGTTATTCACACATGTGTAACACCTATATCTTTGCAGCCTGCCCATTTCATGAATTCACCGTATGGATTAATTCTAAGAAGTCTAGATTTTTGATGATAAACATTAGGAATTAACCAACATACTTTATATATACATAAATGTATCATTTATTGAGTAATTAGTGAAATTAATTTTCCAGATTTCAGAATTTCTATAGAAAATAAACTATTGAAAAGCTTTTGTGTATGTCTTTTCCTATACATAATCCCTCGTATCACCATCAGACTGATGATCTAAGATTTTGTTAGTTGTCTAGCTATCTGGTGCCACACATATTTACTCTGTTAGTTGATCCTGCTTTATAGAACCTTGGGCCTTTGTTTTTATTTTCTTTACTTTCCATCTCCCCAATGATTGTCTCTTAAGAATGAAAATTGTATTTTCTCCTTTCTCCCCTTAGTATTATAATTCTCAAATACTATGAGTGCAATAACCCCTTGGAACTGTTCTTGCTGAATGGATATGTGAATTAAAGTACCCACTGATGGTCTTGAAGGCTCATTAGTCTATTGGAAATATGAGATTTTAATTATAAATTATTTCATTCCCTCGCTTAGGTTGTACTCTCATATATCAAAACTATTGTGGATGTACAGGTCAAGTATTCTGCAGGGGCCGTATCATCATCTAATTCTGATCCCCACAGGAATTTTCATTGTTTTTGTTGTACTATCTTAAAAATTGAACAAGTTTATATATGTTGACCAGTGTCCTTGTACAATAATTAAATAAGTGCTCTACCCAAAATTGATCATTTAAAATTTTTATGGGCATTTCTAATTTTATCTTGGAAATAAGCAGAGAAGAATATGCAACTGGAAGAGGTGGAGGTGAAAGGGAGGCTTTGTCATGTTTGGTAGAATATGGAAGCTGGTTTGGATAGCTGCTTTTCTTTCTGTAATCTTTTCATTACTGTAACAGGATCTGAACATTGTGACATGCCCTTTAAGCTCAGCTGGACTGGCAGAAAGCCACAGATTCTCTCTGTCTCTGACAGGGAGTTGCCAAAGCACACTGTCTCATCACTACACATCTCATTATTATTTATGCCATGTGAGCGCACATTGATTTTCATTCAGAGCAAGTTCCCACAAGACTTGTTTTTTATACTGGACAGTAATCCATTGGATTTTATTTAAACTCACTGCCTTTTCTACAGGCTTTAATCTTATAAGAGACTGGGTTGATATCAATTTGGCTTTTTATAGCTAAAAGAAAAGAAATTGTTATCAGCACACACCACCATTCAGAAGTTGGTCGTGTGTGTGTGTGTGTGTGTGTGTGTGTGTGTGTGCAGACTTAGGATGTTCAAGTAATGATCACTGGTTTGTCAGGACAAAAAAGTTAACATAAAATCCTCATTTCAAAGGAATTGGTTTTTAATATATAAAGTGATTATTCAGATTAGAGATTGATTATCTCCCAGCTGAAAGAAATACTGAGGTGGACATGTACTTAGCCCAGCTTTGTTCAGGGTAGATTAATCCCTCATGAATATGGAAAGGATTATAATATGTTCCCTTTTGTGAATGAAAATAGGATGAGAAAATCAATTCTTTCTCGGGTTTGAACCAGCTTGCCATGTCTATGGATTACTCTTCCTATTGCTATTTTGCAGATCACATTGCTATTTTAATGCCTGTTTTACTAGATGGAAGGATTTCTTAGAAGTCATTTATGGTTCCCATGTGGGAAGCAGGATCCTTCATACTAATGGTTACCAGTAAGAAGCTTAAAGGACATATATAACATACCTATCACTACTGTTAAGGTCTTGTGCTGTTAGGAATTCTAACCTCTTGGATTTAACATGAGTGACTCTTCTGAATCAAACACTTTGTCATTCCATTCACTTATTCTTGCATGTAGCAGTATTCTGAGGAGACTTAAGACAGACAAGCAAATTCTATATTCTCCAGAACATAGACTAAAGTGGTATATGGCTGAAGGTATTTACCTAGACTGATGAAAATAAGCAGTATAATCTATCATTCAACAAGTAAGGGTTTCAGTGACTACATTTTCCATAAAAAGAGTAAAACTAGTACATTTTTCTAAAATTATGTCACTATCTTTCATATAAAAAATAACAGTTACTTACATAAAACACAGAGAATGTGCCTGTTTTAACCTGCTATATAATGAATTACCACAAGCTTAATGAAGCAAACCCATGTACATTTATTATGTCCCTTCCCCTGGGTTGGAACTACATACTCAGTCTGGCTGGGCTCTCTGCTCAGAATGTCTCACAAAGTTGGAATCAAGATATCTGCCAGTGCTGAGTTCTCATCTGGTAATCTACATCTTCCAAGTTAATAATGCTATTGGAAGAGCTCAGCTCCTTGCAGGTGTATGACCATGGACACATTTTCTGATTGGCCACCAGCCTGGATTGCACTGGGGAAATGTTGCTCCCATATCTTAGTTTCATCGTATTTCCTCCAGGCAGTTTACTACATGGCTCATTATGATTTTCCAAGTCAAAGAGTATCTTTGATGCTTTTAGTTTCTCTGAATTTTAAAGGGCTTGCCAATTGGTTGAGTCCACCTAGGATAATGCTCTTTTTCAGTAATTTGAAGTAACTAAGTCATATGTAAAACCACTTTCTAAGTAGAACAAATCATAAGAATTTGGGAAAGAACTTATATTTCTATGAATCCCTGAGACTATTATAGGGAGGATTATTTGTGGCTAGCTCAGAATTCTGACTTCTGTAAGGACCATATAAATTTGGGAAGCTTAAAAAGAAATAAAGAAGGGGAGTAACAGATGGGCATTGACTATAAAGATCTCATGTGTTATGATATATATATACAAATTAATTATGTTGTGGATTGTAGATTATTAAATATATTATAAATTAAATATTATATATAATATACTAGATTATAACTTGTATGTTTTACATTAAGTGTATTAAGTAAATCCTAATCATCTGTACATAATAGATATTCCCTTATTTTTGTGACAAAGTAATGATTTTTACATTTATTAGTTGTTTTTGCCATTATATTATTGAAATTCTTTCTCTCCTTCTCGCCCTGCCTTCTTTTTCCTGCTTCCTCTTCCTTCACCCCTTTCTTCTTCTTACATACCTCTTTTCTTTCTCTCTCTTTTCCCTCTCTCCCTCGCTTCTTCCTTTTGTTTTAAAGGTAGGTTCTAAATCTAGCTCAGACTGAGCTGGAATTCACTATGTAGTCTCAGAGTGACCATCCTACCTCTGCCATCCAACTGCTGGGATTTAAGGTGTGTGCTGCCATGCCCTGTCCTTTTTTATTCTTTTTATCTTTTGAGATAATTTCTCACTATGGACCTCAGGGATACAACAGGCTGACTTTAAACATACTACGTATCCCTCAAACTGGCAAACTGTATGCATTACCTTCACAGAGTGCTCAGATGGCAGGCACATCCATCCTGGCCTATCTTAGAAACGTTACTTCCCATATTTCAGCAGATCATACACATACAATAAATCTAAGTAAGTTATTACAAATTTGGTGATACATTACCAATAAAATACTTCTAAATGCTAAAGAAACACTCCCAAGTATTAAACTTTGCATTTGCATGTATTCACGTCTGTTTGTGAGTATGCTTGAGCGTTGGAGTGCATGTGCTAAGGCAATGAAGGCAGGTAGGTCAGAGGACAACTTTTGGGTCATTCTTTGCCTGCTACCTTATTTTGAGTCAGAGTTTGTCATAGCTGCTGACTGCTCCCATTGCTGCCTTATTGCTATCACCTGATTAGGCCTTTCATCTTGCTGACTGTGCCCTGGGATTACAGAAGCCAGTTAAAGCATCTGGATTTTAGATATGACTTAGGCATCTGAATTTAGGTGCTCAGAGTTGTGTGGAAAATATTTTCTGGACTGAGTTATCTTACCGGAAACAACACTCAGTTTCGTCTTAGTTTTTCATACACTTATTTCGGTAGTGCTTTAAGTTAGAGACAAAACTTATTTCCATTTGGATGTTTTTGAAATCTTGCATTTGTAATGGAACAATGGCAATTCCCAAGTATGTAAATTATTTTTTTAAAAAAGTAGTAATTTTATACTGTAAAATGTGTCAAAATCCCAGATGGAAAAGTAATAGTCATTAGCTTTCACATGGCATCTGAAACACAACTAAATATAAATGAAATAATATTTAACAACATTAAAAAATGAGTTTTGGTGGACATTGATATGCTGACCTGAAACTCACAGCTATTCTCCTACCTCTGCCTCCTGAGTGCTGGGATTTAAGGCATGTGCCACCATACCCAGAAAATCAATGTTTATTACAAATAAGAAGAAATATGTAAAATGTACAAATGTTGTAAATCTAGGAGTGTTTCTTTTTGGTAAATGGCAAACTTAACAATTTTATTTAATTAATGGAATCAGCCAAAAGAAATATGGCACATCTCATTGAATATGTTTTGAATATGATTTCCTAATCATAATCTATCCAAATATTGCTACCTTAGCTCCTTAAGAATGATTTTCAGCTAGGTTCAGGACTTTGAGACCACACCATGAAGTAGTTGAAAAGCTGTAAAGACATACTTAAAGAGACATGACCAAAATAAACAAACAAACCTAAGCAGAATCATCTGCATTTTTGAACACACTAATAATAAGAATGTAGCTATTTATTATTATCTTAGAATCACTGAAGAGATACTTTTGACTTATGTATGAGCCATGCCCCTCTGAAAAACAGAGGGGATATCTGCTACAGTATAGATTATAGCCCAACAGGGGTGGTTAAGAGGCATCATATCAATAACAGCACCCAACTTATATGATATTGGAAAATATTACTAATAAGTTTGAACTCAACTTTCTGTAGTATTTTATTAAAGTGGAAGGGGATTAGCTCTGCAAGATTTACAAGTGACTTTTAAGCTGAACTCTGGGTGATAGTGCAGAAAAATCAAGAAAAAAAAGGAAAAGAGAAACTAACAGTATAGCATCAGAAAAGTAAGAGACTGCAGTGTCTATTGGAAAGTAATTGTGTTCATTTTTATTGTGTGTGAGGAAGTGTGTGTGTGTGTGTGTGTGTGTGTGTGTGTGTATGTGTGTGTGTTTATTGGCCAGCAGGGTACTTGTTACTCCCAACAAATACCAAAAACTTGGATAAATATTTGTATGTGGGCAACAGGCTTTTCAAGTGTGCACCTTTGACCTCTGAACCTTCATTCCATCCCCTAATTTCTTTTTGATAACTTATGTAGAATACAAGCTGCAAACTATCTGTTGGTATTGGCTATGAAGATCTCACTGACACCTGCAGCAGGATCATTGCAGGAGATGAAACTAGACAGAAACAAATTCACTTAGCTTCTTGAGATTTTTTTTTCTGATTAAAATGCTTCTTTTAAAAATAAAACTCATATTCTGGTTAGATTGTTTTCAAAATATGAATAGGAGGCTTAAGAATATAGACTACACATGCAATATAAGTCAAGCTATAATGGTAAAAATTATTTTGCTAATTTTGATCAAAATAAACTCTACCACCTATTTTTGGTTGGAAATTTCTCTGATAATAAGGAATTAATATTAATAGCAATGAAATATCTTAAGTTCTAAAACAAAAAAAATCATGAAACCATGTGTGGTGGTTTGATTCAGGTGTCCCCCATAAACTTAGGTGTTCTGAATGCTAGGTTCCCAGCTGATGGATATTTGGGAATTAATGCCTCCTGGAGGGAGTGTATTGTTGGGGGTGGGCTTATGGGCTTTATAGCCAGTTTCCCCTTGCCAGTGTTTGGCACACCCTCCTGTTGCTGTGGTCCACCTTATGTTGGCCAGGGAGTGATGTCCACCCTCTGCTCATGCCATCGTTTTCCCCTACCATCGTGGAGCTTCCCCTCGAGCCTGTAAGCCAAAATAAATCTCTTTTTTCCCAGAAGCTGCTCTTGGTTGGGTGATTTCTACCAGCAATGCAAACTGGGCTGCAACACCATGGTTCAACTAATTCTACAGAATATTCTACTTAAGCACATAACTTCTTTTACATAGGAATCCATGAGGGTAGGAGCTACTTATAAAATCCAATTGTTCAACATACTAATCAAATATATATATGCCATAGAATGCTCCAAACACTGGATGTAGTAACTATCAATGAGGGTTCTGTGAGCAGGAGCATTGAGAAGCATCCTTACCATAATAATTGTACAACATATCATGTACTTCACAGATAACAACATATAGAGTGACACGTTATGGATGAGGCAGAGGTTATATACAGGCACAGATAGGGGCTAAGGACAGTGTTGGTGCTGGTAAGAGGATCACATACTTCTTAGTGCCATTGTAAAGGTAAAAGTTGAACAAGCAAAAAAAAAGCTAGGATAAACATTTCTGTGAGTGTCTATTCTTTCCAGGAATGACTTTAACTGCTTTTCTTTTCTTTTCTTTTCTTTTCTTTTCTTTTCTTTTCTTTTCTTTTCTTTTCTTTTCTTTTCTTTTCTTTTCTTTTCTTTTTTTTGACAGTTACAGATTACTTTTTTCTTGAGCATTTATATGCAGATTAGTGGCAGAGTATTTGTGTTTATTTTCAATATTAACGAAGTTATTGAAATAAATTTTTTCCACCTTTCTGAAGCTTTTGATATATCAATTATTTCAGGCGTGATTGTTGTCCCACTATTAAGCTGATTTCTACTTCTCATATTGGGCCTATGATTTTACATTGTTTGGTGGGTTGCTAAAGGACAGATAGAACATTTTAGTTACTTTTGTACCAAAATATCCTTATTGTAAAAGGAGTGACATGTACACTGACTAAAGTGCTACAGTGTTTGAAGACTTTGTGATTGCCTTAGTCCATTGGGCACATGCTTGTTTTTCTAGTTTCCAGAGGCTGACATCTGATTTACCGTTAGAGAGCTATGGTCCCTGACCCCATCAATCCCAAGCACTTTCACTTTTCTGCTCGGTTGTATGGATTTGCAGATTGGAGATTATCACTCTAAAATGTCCCATTTCCTGATCCTTAATTTGGAGCATGAGATGCATAGTTTTAATCCCCTCTTTCACTCGGTAAAAATATTATTGAAGTCAAATACCTACTACTTTCAGACTAAAGGAATATGGATTTGTTTTTGTTTTTATTTTTTTTGAGGTAGGGTCTTACTCTAGCCCAGGCTGACCTGGAATTCACTATGTAGTCTCAGGGTGGCCTTCAACTCACGGCGATCCTCCTATCTCTGCCTCCTGTGTGCTGGGATTAAAAGCGTGCGCCACCACACCTGGCTTAGAATATGGAATTTTACAATGAATATTTTCAAAGAAAACTTATAGAGTGCATTGTTACACCATTGTTTTCTATACACTAGAGACTTAGAAATTGACAACAAAATAAGCATAAACTTTTCCTGATGCAATTTGACAAGATTGTTTTGGGAGGAGATAATAATTGATCAATTATAAGTAGCAATAAGTGTGGAGATAGTGAAAGTACATGGAGGGGCTATGTAATTTAATAATTAAGTTTGATTACAGGAAATACAAAGCTTTCCTCAGTAGTTTATCTCTGAGTAAGTTCTGAAAAAAAAATTAAGTAATTTAATATGTCAGGAAGAGAACAACTTTTCAGCCACACTTGTTTGGCAGGATTGACCACTGTAAACATGTTCTTTTTTGTCCTCTCCAATAATATGAGAACTGAAGACATTCTTGAGATTTCAAAATGTTTCTGGAATGCATTATGCTGGTAATAAGAGGTACAGGGGAGTACTACATCCCTATTTGTTCTAGGAAAACCCTCTGAATTTGTGCTTACAGTGGGAAATAAAGCTGAATGCCTGGTTTGATAACTTAAGTACATGGATGCTGGCAGTCCAGTAGAAAATAATAAAGCTATTGTTTTTGTAGTGTATCCACTTGGTAAGATATGTATATATTCAGATTTAAATAGACCTTCAAGGGCTGGATAGATGGCTTAGCAGTTAGGCACTTGCCTATGAAGCCTAAGGACCAGGTTCAAGGCTCGATTCCCCAGGACCCACTTTAGCCAGATGCACAAGGGGGCGAAGGCATCTGGAGTTCGTTTGCAGTGGCTTGAAGCCCTGGCGCGCCCATTCTCTCTCTTCCTCTGCCATTTTCTCTTTCTGTCTGTCACTCTCAAATAAATAAAGAAAAAATATTTAAAAAAATAAAAAATAAAATAAAATAGATCTTCCAGTCTCCCATGACTTTGAAAATTTTGTAAGAGATATGATGATATACAGTAGGTGAAAGTAATTCAATGAATACACATGTTTATATTCTAACTTTGAATTCAGTCCTAAATGAAGACACAGATACACACACACACACACACACACACACACACACACACACACACACACTGTAGCTCTGAGGATTTTACAATATGATGGCTAAATTCTGTGTTGTGAACAATTTTCTTGATCTTTGAAATGCTACAAATATGATCAATCATCCAAGCGTAACATTATTTTCTTCCTCTTTAAGGTATTATGATAGATGAATAGGGTTTTCTACTAGCACAATAGACATTTCATTCACCTATAACAACAAGAATGAAAAAAAAATCTCAGTTTTTCCAAGTTGGTAAAATGAACGTTTTCATTCCAGAATTAAAGTTATAAAGCTGTTACTTTATCATAAAAGCCTGTTTTCGTTGATAAAATCAGAATGTTGTGCAGTCTCATTGTTTATTCATACTTGCATTTCTTCATTTGAATACATTCAGTGTACATGCTTGTTTATAAGGCAGAGGAAAGATGGATAACCCTGATGTGGGAGGTGCGAGATATTGTTGCACAATGTTTTCTCCTAGCTTTAAGGGAGGTTCTGTAGGTGGGAGAGGAATGCTGCAGACAGGACTGACATGAATACAATTAAATTAGATTTTTATCCTTTCACTTGATCATAGCTATCTTGAATGTAATCTACATAAGTGAGAGAAAGTGATAAAAAATTAAACTGTCTGGACTCACAATATATTTTGTCAAACACTAGTAGTAGGAAAGGCTTAAAACATATTTACTTATATTAGAAGAATATTTATTGAAAAACATCTATTTAAGAATACCATTGACTGTTATAGCTCAAGCCATTTATATATGAGTTTAAGAGTTCTTAAGTACTTCTGTGCATAAGTGTAACATGAGGCTGTTTGTATAAAATAGCCTTCATGAAAACCCTGTCCTATAATTTGCAGCATATATAGATATACACCTTTCAGAAGTTTAATAATACTTAGTGCACAGAATAAGAAATTATTTTAATATCACCGCTGACCAGTTATTGAAACACATAAATTCTTTGGGTTTTGTTTTTATTCATTTTTGATGGTTAGACTATAGTCTAAACTGTGACCCTTTGTGATTTTATGCTGTATTGCACCAACCTCCCTTCCATCCTCCATGCCTCCCTCAGGTCTGATGTACTGTAGGTGAATGCACTTCCATTCTTTTCTGCTTCCTATATCAAACAAAATAAAAATTCCAATACTATAAGAGGGAATAAATCCTGTAGGGATCACAGTGTGCCACATAAGGAGTGCTCATATGGTTTCTTTTTTAATTGTTATATTTGGGTATATTTTAAATAATCCACAAGATTCTAGGGCAAAAATTCTAGGAACTATAATGAGCATATAAAACTACATGAGATTATTTTAAAAAATAATACATAGGATACTATTGTGTGAATGTTGATTATATGATTCTATATGAGAGTTAATTAAAGATTCAAATAGTTCATTCATTCTTGGCTTGCCAGTCTGGATTACTAGGAGAAACTCCACAATACTGACATATGTCAGCATGAACTGCTCACATACTGAGAAGCTGTGCACTCAACCTTGAGCAAGACGGGAGCACTATGAACTCCTTCTCGCCAATGTGAAAACCCTTATTTAACTAAAGTGGAATAGCAATATCTGGATTCATGATGAACATCGTTGAAGCCAATTAAGCTGGCTGAACAGAGCCAGGTTCACACGTTATTAATTCTAGATGTTCTTTCACTGACTCAAGTCTCATGAGAACATGGCCTGGCTTTGCCCTCTGTTTTCTTTCTTGCTTACATTCGATGTGTCCTTAAAATTGAATACGTAGGCAAACAGACAGAAAATCCAAAAAAGATGAATGCTGAAAACAAGATTGTGATTTCTTCTTAAAGAATAGAACTAAGATTTTGAACAGCAACAAAATATTAAATTTCTACTATGACATAGAAGGATTAAATCATCTCTAATTTTATAGTAAACACCTCTATGAAATTAAATTGTTAATCTGATATTGTTAAGTTCACATGGAAGTGATTTTTTAATCAAATGAAATTCAAGGTAGATATTGTTCAACTTTTCTAAGGTTTTATACTCATCTTTATAAAGCACCTGCTATTCCATAAGACAACAAACAGCAACTTCATTCCTTTTTAAAATATTTCATCACAATAATATATAAGCAAGTATACCATGTTAAGATTCTATTAATAAATTATCATTCTTATGTAATTTAAAAATCCATGCTGATCTTTTCATGATCAGTACACAGTGGTTGAAAATAATGTGCTAAGGTAAAAATGAAGTGAAACTGATACACTTTCTAGAGTGTTAATTGTGTTCTGTGACCTATATGTTCTACATATACATTCTTGTTTCAACTTTACAAACAATACTAATAATCCCCTTTGTAGAATAACATATAGTCATTTAAGCAGTATAAGGAAATTATCTGAGGTCACATATGTGACATTTATTGTAACTGTAATTTGAAACCTTTATAATTCTGAAATCTGTATTAATGATTCCACTTAAAAATTTAAATGTTTTGATGACAAGATGATTGTCACTAGGATAGTTTTCTACTTTTCCTTGGGAAATTAACATTCAAACATCTCTTGTCAATTGTGTTCTGTGCTGGCCACCACTGCTTTATTAACACCTTATCTCACATCTACTTCATGTCTGCACTTTACTTTGGTTAGATTTGTCTAACACATATATCTATAATAAATTATGTTACTCAGTAAATATTTATTTAATTTGCAAACATTTAAATGAATTTAGAAATTTTATGGAACAGTTGGGGTTTGGAAAAGGGTCAAAAATCTTCGGAGGATGCTGACAGATTTTGGAAATGTATTTTGGATGAGATTCTGACCCGCTCCATAGAGGACCTCTTTGTTTCTGGATAATTATTGTAATCTGTTCAATTTCTGTTGCAGAACAGAAATACTCATTGTCATTCTTGCTGTAAATTTGTCAATAAAATCTATTCTATTATGGAAGATAATGTGATTATACATTGTTTCTTCTTAAGCCAACAACTGCTAATAACTTGACCCTAGTTTTCTATTTATCATTTACTATTTATTGTGTGCTCAATATATTTTATATCATATGTCTTCATCTGCAGTTAATACATACAAGTAATATGTATATACTATGGTATGTTTTAGAAAGAAGTATCAAATTTTGAGTAATTTATTCTTAAATCTGTAAAGTTGGAGCAAGATTTTATTAGTGTGTAATTGTTCTCTTGCATTTTGTTTAGATCTCCCTGTATAAAAAACTAACAGTATTACTAGAGAGCTGAGGATTTTATAATGCTATGGACCATAGCAGAGTCCACCCTGGGGATCATATAGTGTATATAATCTGTAATATGGAAGAGAAAGAAAATGAGATCCATTTGGAAGACATAATTTCACAGAAAGAAGAGCAATATATAGAAATTTAACATTCTCATTTGAATTTGACTACTATTTTTCCCTCTTATATACTGGTTACTTGAATCCAGATGAATTCCCTTATTCTGTTTAAGTTGACTCTTTACAAAATTGTGATATTTATTGTTAAAAATATTAGTTGAATAAAATAATATCAAAATCAACACTCTTCTTATAGGACTAAAAATCCTGTGTAAATGAATATCATTGTAAATTAAACTAGTACAATCCTAGTTAAAACTTTCTGATATTCTGTATATACTAAAACTCTTTTGAAAATTTACTTTTGTTCACTTTGTAAGTAATGAAATTTTTTCATTTTTCACAAATATTACATATGAAATTAGAATTTACAAGGAAATAAACATTCCCTTATGGTTACTTTGCTATATGTAAAGGACGAGTCACATCAATTAATGAGGGAGATAAAATATACACTTAAAGATTATCATAAAATCATCTCTCCTTGCTGTTTTCACTTAAGATCCATGTATGATTTCTCCAACATCCTTCTATAAATGAAGTGGAAACTTAGAACACAAGTATTCTGCCCATAACACCAGTGCAAATCTTTTTTTATTAACTGAGTTGAACTTTAAAATTATGTTATGACCAAAAATCAATAAAGAGAAACTGATTTAAGTTCATCCAAGTGTGAAGGGGTTTATTACCACCGCTACATCACTCTAATGATGTTCTCTTAGAAATTTGTTTTGGTGATATATTGCATCTATTATTGCTAAAAGGATAAAACTGCAAAGCAACCTTGGACACTAATAAATCAATTTAAGCAAAGTAGGCACATAACAAAAGCAAAAGCCAAACTCACTATAGTGTTAAAACACTAGGCAATTATAATATGTGCAAAGCATGCCCATATCAGAATGTTAATGGGGATTTCCTTCACTAATTTTTAATCTAACATATTATTGCCCTTTTCAGTGACTTCAGAGGATGATGCTAAGTAGGATAGCAGGGTTTGAATTTTCTTGTAAACTTAAGGTAGGAACCTTCTATAAAATCAAACAACAACAACAACAAAACTAATGTTTTATGCAATGAATTTTTAATTAAGATTTCTTCAGTGGTCAAGAACATATTTTATAAACTAAAGTCTAAAGCAATGCTATACAAACATCTCAAGGTAAATGGCTTTATGCTTGGATTATATTAACTGATTTTCTATAACTCTATTCCCTCTAGTTATACTTCAAAGAAAGGCTTTCATTAAGGTCTGCCACAAAACTGACACATGAAGTTCTTCTACATCATATCATTGCTTTTAAGGACACTATGTAGTTTTGAAATTAACATTTTAAAATATTACTTCTACATTCTTATTTTTGTTCAAAACCAGGTGGCAAAAGCGTTTAGAGTTTGATTGCAGTAGCTGAGGCTCTGGTGTGCCAATTCTAAATCTCTCTGTCTCTTTGTGTGTGTCTCTCTAAAATAACGATTTAAAACAAAGACCATATAGAACATGTCAGGTATGTTACATTACTAAGAAAACATAATTCACTATATAAAATTCTTTGTATTTGCCCCCAAAGCACCAAGTTGAGTTGATAGGGTATGAAGAAAAGTACAACTTCAAACCTCAGGCTTCTTTGTTTTTATCCTTTCTCTATTTTTTCAGTGTACTGTTTTATTTATTATTTCAAGTATCTTATCTAATCCCAGCACATATTTCTCTGAATTTTCAAATAGAAGGCATATTAGACAATAATCTCCCAACTCAAGTAGGTGACAGAACATAAAAATCCTCAAAAGTCACTGTTTCACATTTCTACCCCCCACAAAGATATAATCTATACATTTGAATATCATATCTTTAGATTCATAAAGTATGTGGTTCTGAGAGATTAAGTACTAGCATTTCAGTAGTTTTCCTTATTGTGTCCTTTCATAAGTACATATCTGTACAATTAATATATCTTTTAGAATATTGTTGAATATGAGGTAGTTATTATTTAGAATGGCATTGCAAAATGATATTAATATTTTTAATTGCAAGGTATATGCATTTTCAATGATTTTCTATGACATACATACATAGATTTTAAGGTAAGGTTATTTACAAAACATTTAATATGGTAATATGTTTAGCTTAAGAAAATATTACCAGAGTTTTCAAAGTAGGTATACAAATCATACGAATCTGTAATTCTCACTACAATGTATGGGAATTCTAATTGTTCTTGTCCTATTCTGTCTAACATCTATCATTACAAAGATGGTAGGGGTATATCCTTGTGGTTTCCTATTTACTTTAAAATGTATTTTCCTAATTAATGAAATTCAGCATTTTCTGTGTACTATTGGCCATGTAACATAAGTCTTGTAATGATGTAATCTCTACCTCATATAATTTATTCTCTGTCCTTAAATATAAAACTGTATTGCTCAATATAGTAGCTAATACCCATGCATAGCTAATTAAAGTTAATTTAGTTATAATTAAATACAGGTGCAATGTAGGTCTCACAATTTCACTACATTTATCTCAAGTGTTTAATAGCCACAGGTAACAGTTGGTTATTATATTGGGACACACAGACCACTTCCATCATACAATGATCTATTAATTAACATTATCTGAAAGCTTTAAAAAACCTAGCCTCACATACATGAAGTTCTGTTAGTTGGAATATCTCATTACAACACCCTGCTATCTGTGGATTATAGATAAAATTTACCATGCACTCAATTGTAGTGATTAGAAATCAAAGATAAGTAGGATAAAAACTTGTTCCTACTTTCAGAAAAACTCACCTTTAATCCCAGCCCTGTCTTTTCATGGCTTCATTATTTAAGAAAAACCCAAGTGTCAACTTCAGTACCTAAATATAGCAAAGAGACTCATCTTCAAATTCCAAAGATATCGGAATTTTCTGAATTTTGATAAGCTGTAGTAAGGCTGTTTAGCTTAGAAATTTCATTTGAAATTCTTGGGAATGCAGCTAAAATCTAAAATAGAAGCAACTAGGTGAACTACAGATTTTACCACACATAGGTAGTAACTTCTTATATCATTCACACTGGAGTCTTATGATTTGGTTCTTACAATGCATCTTGATTTAGTTCATCAGCATTATTTTCATGAGAAATGGAATGAGTGCATTCATATATGTGTTTTGTGCAAAGTTACTCTGTCAACACTTGACTGTTACTAGCCAAGTCAGTCTTTCTAATAGGTATGTTCTATGTCAGCATTTTCAGGCAATTAGACAGACATTTGCCATTATTCCAATAGTACCTTTCAGCTGTCTATAGATGAATGAGATCTATTTTAAGTGCATGTTTTCAAAGCAATCTTAATATTAAGACAGCTTCTTATTAAACTTCTCATTTCTAAGACTGCAGTTCACTGTTTAAACTTTGTATCTAGTGCTTCTGTTTAAATACCACATTCTCTATCACAGGAAAGAAACCTGTTTCATTACTTCATTCAAGTATAAATATCATGTTACAGTGCTATGTCCCTCAATCTTGGCTAAGCACTAAGCACAAGAACATATGGCTTTTTATTTAGCCTTTTAGAGAAGGCTGATATTAACTTCAATCTTTCATGTTACGTCTTCTGAAGTACAAGATTTATGTAAGAAATTACTAAGCCTGGTGTCTACTCATGTTGGTGTGTGGTTACAAGCACTCTTTCCATGGCAGGTGTTTTAGTAGTGATACATGTATGGATACTTCATGGGTTAGGATCCAAAGAAACTGAGATGTATGGAGAGTCATGGAAGCTACATTGTGCAAGCCTTAACTGGTAGTAACCAGAGTGAGACTGTAAAAACAGAATAAATTCGGGTGTGAATGAAGAGATGCTTATCAAGTGTAATTTGTAGCACACTGTGAGCAATTTAGACCAGGAAATTCAGAAGGAAATCAAGAATGACCATAATTTTGTTGGCTTAGAAAAATGAAAGGAGATCAGTGCTATTTACTTATACAAAGTATGCACAAGAAGATAATACACAGAGACAAGTTCAAAGACAGAGAGAGAAGCAGGGTGTGGTGGTGCACTCCTTTAATCCCAGCACTCCAGAAGCAAAGGTAGGAGGATTGTCATAAGTTCAAGGCCAGTCTGAGACTACATGGTGAATTACCAGTCAGGCTGAGATAGATTAAGATCCTACCTCACAAAAAATAACAACAAAATAAAAAAGACAGAAAGAGAATTAACGATGTTTCAGACACATTAAGATAAAAACGCAAAGTAAAAATGCCCTACATGCTGGGAGATAGGAATGTAACTTCAACAATGTGATCTAATGTGATCTAGAATGTAACTCTTATGTCCATGGGTAAGTATGACATAGAATCATGAGATTACTAAGGGATTATCTAGAGAAAAAAAAAGAGAAAAAAGAATAAAACATTACTAAGTAGGTGAGGCAAGAAAGAACTCTATCTGGTTTTCACTATCTAATTCTCAGTTCTCTGCTTCAAAGAAATGATGATTTTCCTGTTCCCACTCAACACAACTCTGCTGTCTCTTCCCATCCAATGAATATACTTCTGTTTATATGTAATTCTTACTAAAGTTTGATTAAAACAACACGACATAAACAGAATGTCAAGTACCTGACAATAGGATATTGAAAGCTTTCTAAAATGTAGGGTTGCTTGAACTCAATAAACATGAAATTGAGAAAATTTTAAGAATCATTAACAAATTGATGATACAGTGTGTTATCTGCATTCACATCATCTTTTCTTTCCTTTTCTACCTCTGGTATTTTGAGAAATGGTTTCCTAATGTAGTATCAGCTGGCCAAGAACTTTCCCTCCTGCCTCAAACTATAGTTATTGGATCTCAGGTAGTACACAATGCCATTCCTGGCTTACTTTCTTTACCTGTGAATGCATTCTCTAAAGGACCTCTTTATCTATCTATCTATCTATCTATCTATCTATCTATCTATCTATCTATCTATCTATCTATCTATCATCTATTTATTATTTTTGAACTGACTTAGTGTGAGATTTTCACATGTTTGGAATGTGGACATAAATCTTTGAGCACAGTTGTGCTTCTCTGTCTTATTTGTTTCTACCTTCTCTTTCTTTTCTTCCTCTTGGCAATTTATAAAAATGTGCACATCCTGGTTTTATAATGGTTCTTACCTCCAGGAGTGCCTGTTATGTCCTTTAAGTTAGAAGGCAAATAACTTTGCTGAGAAAGTTACCTTTTCAATATGAACCTTCTTACCTATTTTATATGCTTACTCAATATTTGATGCTGAAAAACAATTGAATCAGTCAAGCAAGAGAATAAATCATAGGCTCTTTTAAAGTTGGGCAGGATTTTTTTCCCTACTATGGATTATCAGAAACAAAAATAAAATTGCCTCATGAAATTCCTTTACTATGTTTTATTTTTCTGTAAAAGAGATCGCTGGACAATTGCGTGCTACTATTTATAAAGCCATGTGTATTAAAACATAATTTCATTCATAATATGGACCGTAATGGCTCTGTCCCCAACTTGTAGATGGCCATGTCCCATGTTGTCACATGTTAGTCGGGATGGAAGAAAAGAGGATATAATCAGGGTCTCTTCTTATAAGAATACTAATCATGTTGGATCAGCACCTAGGCTGCTTACTTGGTGGAACACTCATCTACAAATATAGTAATACTAGTGGTTAGAATTTCAATGTAAAGATTTGGGGCGTGCAAGATTCAGCCTATAGCACCATGCATAAGTAAGAAACTAAGAATCTTTACTCAACTGGTTACAATACTAACATATACTGTAAAAATTTCTAATCTCTATTATGTCCCTGAAAAGAGATGAGAAAAATCTGTCTATTGCAGAAACTAGGGCATAAAAAGGGGGATGATATTCATTTTGAAATGATTTTAATTAGTGCATATTATTATGCAGTTCTGTATCACTATAAAATAAGGAAATATATGCAGAGAATTCAGTTACAGAGAGTTCACTGAATTTTACATTTCAATAGTCTATGAATAACATCAATTTATTTTCATCTAGAGGACGATGAGTATGTAAAGAAATTATAGGATCAGGGTCTTTAAAATAGCTCAGATCCTTTCTTTTTTTTAAAATAATGTTCATTTTTATTTATTTATTTGAGAGTGACAGAGAGAGAAAGAGGCAGATAGAGAGAGAGAAAGAATGGGCACGCCAGGGCTTCCAGCCACTGCAAACGAACTCCAGATGCATGCACCCTCTTGTCATGTGGCTAACGTGGGTCCTGGAGAATCGAACCTCAAAAGGCAAGCACTTAACTACTAAGCCATCTCTCTAGCCCAGCTCAGATCCTTTCAAAGTTTAAGAAATGAAAATATTGGGCTGGAGAGATTGCTTAATGGTAACGGCATTTGCCTACAAAGCCAAAGGACCTTGGTTCATTTCCCCAGGACCTAAATAAATCAGATGGGGAAGGTGGTGCTTATATCTAGAGTTCATTTGCAGTGGCTGGAGGCATGGCCATTCTCTCTCTCTTCCTCTCTCTCTTTTAAATAAATAAATAAATAAATGAAAATATCTACAAATTCTCTTCTACGTTCTGAGATTCAATAAATTCCAATGATCCATATCATATAAATCAAGAGGGTAGTTTTACTGAGTTAAATTTTAAAAGGAGGCCTGTATTTGTCTGTGTGTGTGTGTGTATGTGTGTGCATGCATTCACACATACACATGTACCCCAAGATCTATTGCTTTTTGCCTTTGGCTTTACTGGGTAACTTGGTCATTAAACCTGAACAGGAAGATTTGTATAAGAAATCCTTTACTTGATGAGCCATTTTTCCATGCCATGTGTTTGTAATATTTTAACAACTCTGTTTACATTGCTCCTTTAATATTCAAAATAATGAAATAAAGGCCCTACATATATAAATCTAGTCATTTGTGTAAAGATAATATTCATGGGAATGAATTTTAAAAGAGTGATTGGCTATAAATTTGCCCTGAATGGACAGGGGTTGATATGTTTAAGGGAAAAGTTTTTACAAGATTATTCAAAATGCTGTAATTGTCATTGGTATATATTGACAGTTTCTATTTTAAGACATCTATCTCTTTTCCTGGTAAATGCAGCAAGCAGAAGAAATTGTTTCTTAATGTTTTCAAATCCCACTGCCTCTAACCATCCATTAAAACCCTCAAGATCCTCATATTAAATCCATCATTCTTATGTTCTGTTTCAAGACTCGTAAAGCATCTTTCTTACTGTGATAATTCTGTCCTGGTTCTGCATTCCCAATTTTATTGTATTCCAACATTAGTTCTTATCCTATCCATTTTTATATATTTTAAAATTTATCTCTACTTGAGGACTTTTTCCTTCTATGAAAATTTTCTCTAAGATGAGATCATTATACAATATGCTATGGAAATAGCCACTAAAGAGAGAAAATAATGAGAGCGTGGGGATGGGAGTTGAAAGTCTATATATGGCGACAAGTCAGAGGCTCCCCTTGGGAAGTGACTTTGGAATAAAAGACAAAAGCAAGAGAACTAGCCTTCCAGGATTAAGAGGAACTTCAACACTTGCAAAGTTTGAACAAGTGAATCCCAGGGGCAGAAAAAAGTCTAGAACATATTCATCAGGTCTTTTCTGTTTTTAAGCTCCACAGATAGTCTTTCAATAAAGGAGCTGTGAATCATAAAACAAATAGATCATATAGAATTTTTAAAATCAGGTAATTAAATACTTTATGCAGTGGCTACTTTTTATAACTATTACACATACAATATGACCTATAGGAATATGTGCAACCTCTGGAAATCATTATTTTTTTGGTTTTTAAATTATTATTTTTTTTTTTAATTTATTTGAGAGTGACAGAGAGAGAAAGAGGCAGATTGAGAGAGAGAGAGAATGGGCACGTCAGGGCCTCCAGCCACTGCAAATGAACTCCAGATGCGTGCGCTCCCTTGTGCATCTGGCTAACATGGGTCCTGGGGAATTGAGCCTCAAACTGGGGTCCTTAATCTTCATGGGCAAGTACTTAACCGCTGTGCCATCTCTCCAGCCCTGGAAGTCATTATTACTAGTGTTATACCTTACTGTCTCTTTTAACCATTCATGCGATTATTTAAATTTCACAAAAAATAAGAAAAATAATAATGAAAAGAAGGAAGAGAATCTTGCATTTAATTAAGTTACAATAGATCCTAGTCTGATACTCTACAAGTAAATGATCTCCTCCACCACAAAGTAGGTAAAATATTATCATTTTCATGGAGATGAGATTAGATGCAGAATATAGGTGCCATGACAAAGATCAGAAAAGTAATCAAGTTAAAAACTGAGGCTGTTATACTTCACCTTTCATGCTGCTCCAAAAACATAAAATCTATTGTGTATCTACAATTCTGTATCTAAACCCACCCAGTGGTTTTCATTTATTATATTGTTTTTGATAGCATATGTTTAATGTGTCATTGAATATCATTACCAATCTTTGATCTGCTTCTACTTCAGTTAAAATAAAGATTTCGTTCTTTTAGAGTTCACTATTTATGCTTTATAGCACATGCTCAAAGACAAATTAATTTTTTATATTATCTTGGGAGAATAGATTCTACTGCTCCCAAACACATAAGATTATTCACTGGGAAGTAAATAGAGAGTTCCACTTGTTAGAAAAGACATTTTAATATAAATTGCTGTCTACTATCATTCTTTACACTGACTTTACTTTTGAAAGTTTCTTTAATGTAATTGTGTTCACTACATTTTTCTTATTCTTGTTATCACAAGATTTTTAAATGAGAATTTTTTCCTGACAAAATGCATTTTATCATCTCTGATAAATTTGTTACTTTTAATCAGAACAAATAAATGATAGCATTTGAAGAGATGGCCTTTCTAGAATTATTATGACATCCCAGATTAGTGATTCATGCAATATAGTCATTTGTAAACATCATTCTACTTATTATACTTCGGAAAGATTATTTAGAAGTATGATTTCAGACTTCTCAGGGAAAAAAATTAAGAGAGCTATGAACCACAGAATGATGCCATGCTTCTTGTGCATCATTAAAAGTCCTTTTTTGTTTACTTTTATTAATTTATTTGAGAGTGATAGACACAGAGAGAAAGAGGTAGATAGAGAGAGAGAGAGAATGGGCATGCCTCCAGCCACTGCAAACGAACTCCAGACGTGTGCACCCCCTTGTGAATCTGGTTAACATGGGTCCTGAGGAATTGAGCCTTGAACCTGGGTACTTAGGCTTCACAGGTAAGTACTTAACCACTAAGCCATCTCTCTAGCCCTCTTTAAAACTCTAAGAAGGCAATAATAGCCTTTAAGACTAGATCAGCCTGACAGTTCTTGTTGCATGTGAACAAAAAGTGTTATTCCATATCCAAACCATCCTCACCATTAAAAAAACAGGTAATTATTAATAATAAAATAATGTTTTTTTTTATTAAGTACTCACCATTTTACATGCTTTACCTTGCTTAATCCTATGCAGTACCTGTGTACATTATGATGCATTGTAAGTGACCTAAGCGTGGGTTCAAGGCCATAGAGCTATATGAGAGTCCTGGGATTGAACCTGGTTATCAATTCTGCAGTGATATTTCTTTATAACCGTCATTTGGCTGCTCCTGTGTGTCATTAACCCTGGCTTGTTTTAGAGCCTATGGCTGTGATGTTAGGGTGTCCTTATGGATGGCTGTGACAATACTATCCATGGCTATGTTGACATTATGTGTGCATGAAACAGGTTAGTGGCATCAGTTTAGAGCTGTAGCCAAAAGTAATGATAATAATGATAATATTAATGTGAGAAAGCAGTATTCATTCATGTAAAATATAAATGGAATTATTTTACATAGGTCTCACAAGAGTTTTTTCTTCCCACCTCCTGAATACTGTGATTAAAGGCACGTGCCATCACCACATCCAGCTTATTTTTAGTTTTTGATTTAGGGTCTCGCCTCTAGTCCAGGCTGACTTGGAATTCACTATGTAGTCCTGAGGCTGGCCTCAGACTCACAGCAATCCTGCTACCTTTGCCTCTCTAGTGCTGGTATTAAAGGTGTTTGCCACCACGCTTGGAGATAATCATCACTTTTAAAAGCGTACTTTTTAATTAAAAGTTTAGGATTCTGATTTAGGTATGCAGAATTTAATCAATGGTTAGATTCAGCTGTCTTGTTACTCATATAACTCAACAAGAAGGACTATTCTTTTTCTTCAAAAATCTTAACATGTGAATAACTCAGAGCTCAAATATCACTTTAAATAACAGCACCTAAATTATTTTATGAATATATAAAATATTTTTGGACAGATTTTGCAGATTTTTTACCATTTGTAGTAATGTAGTTAAATACTTTAGTTCTTTTTGCTGATAATCTTTACTGTTTTAGAACAGTTATGTTGGAGTAAGTTTGAAAAATCACTAACATATAAACATATAAAGGATGAGTTGTAAATCACTTAACCTTCCAATAATATGAGTTTCCCTGACTATTGTTATCTCACCTTCCCATCTCCTGGTAGTAGGAAGGATGGGAGATGAAGATAAAAACTTTTATTACCAAAAATGTGTGAATTCAAAAATATCTCAGTGGTTGATTTATTTGTTTGTTTAACCTTCTCCTGAAAAGATATGAATGATTTAAATTTACAATATTCACTGAGCCTCAGAGATTTCAACATGGATTTTAATTATCAATGTATCGCTTTGCATTAATGAGGTATGGGTGGGTATTGATGAGGTTGGAAAGTAGGGAAAGATCTTATTTCCAAAGTAGTGGGATGGTTCATTTAAGAGTTGTTTGTGCCAGGCCTGGTATCGTAAACTGGATGCTACCTTCACTTTTTGTTGCTGTGACAAACACTGGGTCAGAAGCAGCTTAGCGGAGGACAGGCTTTATTTCAGGCTCACAGAATACAGAGTAAATAACATCAGTGTGGAAGAAGCGAGCTCACTTCCACAGATCCGTAGCACAGAAACACTACCAAATAGGCAGCAAACAGGAAAAGCCAGAGCTCACACCTGACTCTCTACACATCCAGCAGGGCTGGATTGAAGATCCACCTCCAATGACCTAAAGCTCTCCCCTGCTCCATACTTAAGTTGAAAGCTCAATCTTAATCAAAATTCCCTGAGGTTATGTGGGACATGCATTCACATTCAAATCATCAGACTGGACCTCCATTGAAGTTAACTCATGTCCTGTCCTTTCCTTCCTTTACTCAGACACAGATACATGGCTGAAGAAAACTTTCCATCTGTGCATACTTTTTATAACAACAGGTTGGACTATCATAGTGACGACCATGGGCGGCAAGTAATAAAACTCAATCAGATGAAGAGAAAATCTGAGACTGATATGCTCCCTACTGAACTAATGAGACAGTTCAGATGAAGATAAATAAATAGATCTAAAGACTGTTAAAATATTCTACTGTGTTTAGAGTAGATTTCATGTACAGAGGAAAACTTTATGCTCTAGTGATTTTTATGTGCAATATAGTTATAATTGTGCTAATATGTTTCTAGGTTCACACAAGACATGAAAAGTAATCAACAAATATAGAATAATTGAAGAGACAGACAGCTTATAAAAGAAATAAAACTTGGACAACAACATTTTAAATAAACTCTTATAATTGCCTAATTTTTAAAATATAAGAAAATAAGATGTATTTGAATTTTGTTTATTTATTTTATTTTATTTGCTTGATTTTTCTTTCAGTTTAGATGCAAATGAGTTTACATGCCTGCAAATTCTTCTCTTAAAAAAGAATTTACAAAGTACCATGTTCAAAAGCAGAAAGAAGTACTACTCAATGGATTAATCGGCCAGGTTTAGAAAATCACTCTTGCACAGACCCCATTGAACACTTTCTAATTATAGGCATGTGGCATGCTAATTAGTTAGTTGTGTCATACTAATTAGTACCCTTTAGTTGTCTTAAGTCAAAAAAATTATTTTTTAAAAAAAACCCAACAGAGAAAAGGCCTTGAATTCTTAATTAGGAAATAATTTTATGAACTAACACATAAAATGGTTGGTGTGAATTTTACTTTTAAAACCAGCAAAATTTCCTTCACTTATTGATGAACAAATATTACCAAGTGGCTGGAAACTTGACATCATTATTATTGTATTTATTTGGAAGAATTTGTTTTTCCACAAAGGTGTGTTCCACAGAGCAATGAGATAATTTTAATCCTCATGTCTTTATGATGCAAGCATTATGAAAGTGAACTTAAATACCTATAACTTTTTATAAACAATGCTGAAATTCATACTGTAAATTAAAAAAAGAATACATTGGTCACCTTGGTAAGGTACTATTTTAATTTCCCTTTTCTTTTTATTTACTTATTTTGAGGTAGGGTCTCACTCTAGTTCAGGCTGACCTGGAATTCACTATGTAGTCTCAGGGTGGTAATCACAGTGACCCTCCAACCTCTGCCTCCCAAGTGCGGGGATTAAAGGCATGTGCCACCACACCCAGCTATTTCTTTTTTGTTTTAAGTGAGGAAGGGTTTCTTTTGATACATAGTTTGAGTGTAAATCTATCTATGAGGAAGTCATGCTGGTAGGAGAATAAGGTAAATGGTCATATTGTTTAGTCAGTCAGGAAGCAGAGAAAGAGATCAATGCTGCCTACTGGAATATTCTTTAAAAAAAAAAAAAACTGGAATTCTGAAATATGCTGCAACATGGTTAAACCTAGAAGATATCTGCAAGGTGAAATAAGCCATTCTCTGAAGGATGAGCTTTGCATACTTGTATTTACATAATGTGATGTAAGAAATAAAGGTGTGTAATATGGGGAGTGAGTTTGGTGAGCTTCTTTGTGTGTTGGTGAGAGAATTGTTCAAATTGATGGAAATTTTGCTAGGACAGTATACAAGTTTAAGTTAGGAAAACAAGCTTAATTTAAGCATGATGATCCATATCAACCTGAATGTATTATTAAATAGCCACACAACTGAATATTTAAAAACAATGTAAGTTGACTAATGCTGGGTTACATATACTTGACCACATAATAATTAATTCCTGTAAATAAAACAATTTTGCACTTTTTTTTTTTAAAGTTAACTTTCAGGCTCGAGAGATTGTTCAGTGGTTAAAGAGCTTGCCTGCAGAGCCTAACAACCTGAGTTTGATCCCCCAGTACCCACATAAGCCAGATACAAAAAGCATCACAAGGATCTGGAGTTCATTTGCAGCAGCTGGAGGCCCTGGCACACACTTTTTGTCTTGTCTTTCCTCTATGTCTCTTTGCTTGCAAATAAAAAAAAAAATTAAGAAAATAAATAAATAAAAATGAAAAACATAGTTAACTTTTAGTTAGTCTTAGAGGTATAATGAAAACTACTTCTCTAAGCTAATGGAAAAACCTTACTTAAATATCATGATATGAATATTATTTTTTATAATTTATGCCATCTTATAATGAGTATATTTGCTAGAATATAACCAGAATCCAGATTCATATTTAATCAGTTTCACTTTGTTCCCTAAGGGCTACTCTCTGACCTATGTGGGAATTAAAATGTAAATACTTATGTATGCATGAAAACTTTCTACTGTAAACTTCCCTATTATTCTAAGAAGTTTTAGCAAAACTTTCAAGTTAGAAGCTAGAGAAATAAAAATGAAATTTAAGTATGTTCCATTATTCACTCTTAATAGATTTTAAGAAAATACTATTTAGCTATATAATATCATGGGCTTCCTTAAACATAAACTTTGAACCCTACCTTATGATTTAAATGATTTTAAACAAAAAGAAAATAAAAATATGAATATACAATGGTATCTATGAAAGTATACAACCTATTGTAGAAAACTCTAAAAGTCTGTCTTGTCCTGAGTCAGAAGTCTTGATTGGAAATATGATTCTGCATTTATACTCTATAAAGCTATATAACTTTGGTTGAATTAATTAGTGGAAAATGTCAATTTTCTCTTATAGTAGAAAGTGATTCAAACACCTCTTTCAATGAATGTAGGTAGGATTAAATGACAACCCAGATGTACAATTGCTTAGCAACAATTCCAAACTCCATACAGCTCTGGGAGCAGATATATTCTTTTTTTTTCAATAATTCAACTTCAAATTGATTTAGTAAAACTGCTGGCCAAAAATAACTTAAGAATACTTTTGTTCTGTATACTTACTGGATTTTCATAGGTTTTTATTACTAATTTATCTGAATTTGTGCTACTACCCAGCTGAGCTGGTACATGAATGAAAAATGGTGTGTGAACTGACTCCCCTATCTAAAATTCAAGTCTTCTACATTCCAAAACAAATCTGACTTTAAGTATTTTGGGTGAGACAGTGTACTTGTGTATAAACAACACTTAAAAAATACAAAACTAGCACTTAGGTTACTAAGCATGTTATTGAGCTCTTGCAAAAGCTTGGAGTTAAAAAACAAATATAAAACTTGTAATTTCCCTTAAAGTGACTTCAAAAGAATTGCTCAAATTGATGGAAATTTTGCTAGGACAGAATACAAGTTTGTTATTACTTGAGGCATAGCCCTTTAAGGAGATTTCTATTTCAATCATTACGTTTCTGTACAAAGTACACTTATATCATTTTTAGTTTGTGGGCTCAACCCATTATTATTATCATTCTTTATTTTTATTAATATTTTATTATCATTTTTATTATTATTGAATACCACATCAAAATTGTTTGCTTGCTACAAACTTACTAGATATTGATCTCTTTCCAATTAATTTTATGTTTAGATGAATTTTCCTGTCATACATTGTTGACTAAACCTGCCCATTTTCTTCAAGTTTCTTGCTTTTATGTTGTGGCAGAAAGAAGAGACCCATGACTCAACAATCAGGTGTTACATTTAGTTCTAGTCAGTTCCATGGTTATATGCAGCACAGTGTTTTAACCTTCTTGAATTGAATTATTGAAATTAAATTTTAAAATTACTTATACAGGTAAGATCTGGAAGAAGTTTAAGCTCATTTATGAGTTCATTCTCCAGAGAATTTATATTAACTATTATAAAGATATGTGTTCTTTTTATAAATGAGGAAACCCAAGTTTAGTTGCAATGTTTATGAACATTACAGTTATACATGTTAAAAAGTATTTTTTAACAATGCATTTATTTATTTAAAATACCCAGACTTAATGTATATGAAAATAGATTTTTGGTGATGATCTGAGTTGACATGCAATATACTATTATAAGGAGACTAAGAAATAAACATTTTACAGGTTTGTTTTTCTAAATGCATGCATATTTATTTAATTTATTTATATACTTATTTCATAAAGTTCCACCCTGAGAAATTTTTAGACAATGTAATATAAAGTGATAATATTAACATTCTGCATATTTTCAAATATTAGTAAATAATATTTTTTTAAAGATGAAGAAAAAGTTTTATTGCCAACACTACAAAATTTACAACTTAGTCTGACAAGTAAAGATTGTAGTGATATCCACAACTGAATAACTAGTGATGACAACTTTGTCCAAACATTTATGTATAGTATATAAAATTTTAATTTTAATTTTTAATTTACCACCATCTAACGGGCTAGCTTTTAAGTATTTGTTTCTTCTATTATATATTTAAAACATTTTCACTTCTTTCTATTTCTACTAATGTGATGTCTATGGGAAATAAACAATAGTTGTCCATTCATCTTCACCTTTTAGAATGTTGCCATGTCAGCACAGATATGCAATCTTAGCATTCATAAAGTAAGGCAGGAGTATTATAATCTGGATAGACTGGGCTGTAACAAAAGTATCTAATCATTATGATCATAAAAATCCTAGAAAATATCTATAACATAGAATTAGCATATGTACTTATATTATTCTGATGTTGGTTTTAGAACCTACATACAAAAATCTTTGAAAATAGGACTGGAGAGATGGCTTAGTGGTTAAGCGATTGTCTGTGAAGCCTAAGGACCATGGTTCGAGGCTCGATTCCCCAAGACCCATGGTAGCCAGATGCACAAGGGGCACATGCATCTGGAGTTCGTTTGCAGTGGCTGGAGGCCCTGGCATGCCCATTCTCGTTCTCTCTCTCTCTCTCTTTCTCTCTCTTTCTCTCTCTCTCTCTCTCTGACTTTTTCTCTCTGTTGCTCTCAAATAAATAAATAAAAATAAACAAAAAAAGTTTAAAAAATCTTTACAAATATTTAATTTGCCATCAAAAAATTTACCATTTTTAATTAGTCATTCTGTTAATTTTAAAACAGCTCTGCTTCTAAGGAACATCATCTTAATTTTACAGCAACACATAACATTTTTTTCTCTGAAGGTTTGGCTTACAGAATGATCAGTTTGGCTAGGCTAGATGAGTGTATTATGAAGCAACTGCTAACAGGTTGTGTGGCCTTGTGAATGAGTTCCGTTGCCTTTAGCATACTGTTAGTCAGAGTTACACGTTACAATATTTCCCCTGGAGCCGATGATTAAAACTTATTCCTCCGTCATTGAAAGGGTAGAAAATATTTTCTTGGTCTTTTCATGAACAAATTTTCATGGAAAAATAAATACCAAACTGTGTTGAGAATTATAATGAAATGATTATTTTAGGAAAACAATACTTATTACTCCTAAACACTACCCTAAATCACTTCTTCTTCCCACCACCTTTGTTTCTCTAACACTGTCTTATTCAGTTAATCTTATACATAAGTGCTGATAAATCAACATTTTTTAGCTTTTACTGCTTTTCATGACTATAAAAAGTTAATAACAGATTTATACTTTTATGAGCATTTATGCTGCAAATGCAAGCGACATCTTAAATTCTAATGTAGTGCACCTCTTAAGTCTTTTTATTAAGCTGTTAATTTCCAGCTGGACTGTTTTATTGGATTAAGCATTACATATAGGCAATAGTCAAAACAATGGGGCTGATGTGCAATTGTAAGGGAAAAATACTTTCTACAGTTAGGCATGTTATACATCCAACAGCTTTGAAAACCTTCCATAAACATTAGTGCTCCATTGAAGCTGTAGTTGTAATTATGTATCTTCTAACTTTAAGAATGAAGAACATTCATGTACACATACCTCAGAAGGAAATTTCAGTGATAGATAAACATAGGAGATGTTTTATTGATGGCAATTATTATTTAAGCTGTTAAATATAAACTTTTATTATGGGATCTCAGAAGTACTTATGTATAAAATTTAGATTTACATATAAGTAGTAATTACTTTATATACTAGAGTGGGGCAGTAGAAATAGCTAAGGCATTTAAATGTTTGCCTTATAAACATTAGAATCTGAGCTCAATACCCAGTGCCCAGGTAAAATGCTGGGGATGGTGATTCCCATCTATAACCCTAGCTCTAAGGAAGTAGAGACAAAGGATCTCCTAAGACCACTACCAACTAACTAGTCTGCCTAGTTGGTGAGCTCCGAGCCAGTAAAGGAGGAGGACAGCATTCCTCTGGATAACACACAAGGTTGTCCTCTGAACTCCACACACTTGTGTGTGCACACGCACACACATGTATATGAACATGCACACACATACAATAAAACAACTGGAAGAATTGTTTTGAGAATCCCTTTTAAGTGTGGGAGAGATGGCTTGGAGATTAAGTCATTTGCCCGTGAAGCCCAAGGAGCCAGGTTCCATTCCCCAACACCCATATAAGCCAGATGCACAAGGGGGTGCATTCATCTGGATTTCGTTTGCAGTGGCTGGAGGCCCTGGCCCACTCATTCTCACTCTCTCTCTCTCTCTTAAATACACAATAAAGAAAAACAATTTAAAAATCCCCTTTCATGTAAAAAGTTTGCTTTTGTTTCATTGTGATGAGAAATGAGACTTTGTGTGTGTAATGGCCAACTTACTTTAAAAATTTCTTCCATCCAATAACTATTTTTTGTCTTATTTGTATAATATGTGTTACCCAGCAGGTGCCATGCTGGAGAAAACTGGGGAAACAGATAGTCTTCCTCTACTTAAATAATACACATCTCCCCCACCATTTTATCTTACTATCCTGAACAGGAGATGCAGATGGAGTCACTTAAGCCTACAGAGTGACAGCCTCCTTTTACACTGTCTGCTGAAATGGAAAAGTGGGGGTAATGCCAGTTCAGCTGTTGCAACCCATTCACATCACAGACAATATGGCAAACATGTTGGGAGAGAGTGAAGCTCCCTGGAGGAAGAAGTATAAGCCATGTTCATTGCCACTGCGTCAGGCCAGCCATATCCAAGCCCGGGAGGGATAATATGTGGGTCTTGCTTATTCTGTACATAGCAGGGGCCGGCAGTAAAAGTTACACAGGGAAATAGATTTCCCACATTTTCTCTGCCATTAATTGTAATTTTCCAAGGTTTCTGCTGTGACAGAGTTTACAAAAGGGAGCCTTAGTAAAAACTATCATTAGCTTCATGGATCAATAAGGTTCAGGGAACACAAAACAACTTTAGTTGTTTAAAAATAGGAAGTATCAGAGGGTGTCTCCCTCCTGCCCATGGATAGCAAATCATGCTATTGATTGGTCTACTGAGTAACTTTCTAACATTTTCCAATGCCAGGTGTGCTGGCTGAGTGGACAATAAACCTCCTTTCCTGGTGTGTGTTGCCTGTGGCTGGGGAGAGACCTCCTGAGTATCCCAGAATAAATCCTTCAAAGTTGTGCCCTTTATTCATGATAAGACCATTAAATATAGAAAAAAGGGCTTAAGATCAAAGGCATCATTATTCTACATTCCTATTTTTCATCTTTTTCACCATATATGCAATGCTTTTAATAAATGAATTCCAAGAAAATGTAATGTCAGAATGAACCATATTAATTGAAAACCACACACACACACACACACACACACACACACAATTTACTGTAAAATGATCTGTGTCATAGGATGATAGTATGATTACTAGGCTTTGAAGATAAAAATAAGATAAGTACATTTGAAAATAAGCTTCTATGCATAATGCTGAAAGTTTAGCAAAGTAGTGAAGTTCTATTCTCATAATAATTAACGGCTAGAGAGATGTTTCAGCTATTAAGGGTGCTTGATTGAAAAGCCTGACTTCCTAAATTTGATTCCCCAGTGGCCAATTAAACCAGATGCAGAAAGTGGCAAATGCATCTGTAGTTTGTTCATAGTGGCAAAAATCCCTGATTTGCTCATTGATTGTCTCTCACTTTTCAAATAAATAACTAAAATTTTGTTATTGTAAACAAAGTAAAAAAAAAAAAAAAGCAGAGTACCAACTCTGCTTTCACTACTAGACTAAAGAAAGAAATAAGTAGAATTATGGTAAAAGGAAATAAAAAAGAATAAAACACAAACAACCAGATTAAAATTGTCATTATTTCTTATTACATTTTCAAAAATTAAAAATACATATAAATTAAAGTTACAGTTCCTTGGTAGTGTCATGAATAGAATGAGAATTCCTTAAAATAGTTTGCAAATGCAGGTCCAGGCCTAGTGGCATCAGCATCTTTTGGGAAAACATTAGGAATGTACTCTTTTGAGCAAATCTAAAGACCCAGAAATGAAGACCCAGAAATCTGTGCTCAAAGTCATGCACACGGTTCCAACACAGTGTGACATTTGAAAATCAATCCTGAGACTTTTGTTTTTGGTACAGCATTCACTTTGAAATTATATACTTAGAATGACACTTGGTAGTCAATCAGAGGTACATCTTAAAAAAAAGAAAAAAAAAACAAAAAAGAAAGAAACAAACAGACAAAAAGCTTAGTTCTACACTGAGTAGTGAACCAATAGTTCCAATAAAGCTAACTGAAATTTAATGGTAGGGGAATATGCAGACCATATGATAAAAATAAAATGAGAGTATTTGAGGAGGATACCAAACATAATTTATCAACTGTATTAAGGAACTACAGTAACATCATCAATACCTGCAAGTGAAAAAATAATCATAGAATCCACCTTAGTACAAAAACCTGCATTTATATTTTCAGGTCTCAATTAATGTTCAACCTGCACTTCCTCTCAGCCACATGCCACGTCCAGGGAGAAGTGTTGAGTACCTGTGTAGCTTATATGCTAACAGAGAAAGCAGAGCACAAGCTCATTACACATTATACAAAAGATTAGTGTGTGAGAGATTCTATCAGTCCTGAAAGACAATTATGTAAGCTAGTAATACTCAGGCTGAGTTGTGGTTGTCTATATAAACAGAAAGATAAGGCTCATTCCAGGTAAAAGGAACTGATAGATGAAATACAGTTTAAGTCTACGAAACAAGAAAATTTGACACTAGATAAAGATAAGAAACAGACAACACTTTGAGAAGTCAATTTCATTAACACAATGAAACATTCTTGATTAATTTAATCGAGGAGAATGTCTTTAGCTTTTTAGTGACAGAAATTATTCTTACTAAATAGCAAGAGTAGAGTATAAGAAAAGAAGTAAGGCATCAGGTGGTAGAAGGAATTCACCTTGACCATTCAGAGACTGTCATAGCATGGACAATAATTCTCCAGACTGGAGTTTACTAGTTGAGAGGGGGAATGGACTGGATTGGGCAAAGAGCAACGGGGGAGAAAGCTATAATATTTAGGAGGGAAAATTGGAGTTGAGAGGGTCAGCTATATGACTTGTGACTTCTCTGACTTGAGTAATTATGCTTCTTTTCACCAACACAGAAAATTCTAGAATAGTGGGAAGGAGATGATCAATTCAGATTGAATATTTTCTTGGTGGTATGTATTAGATGTTGCAGACATCTATCATCAAAGATTATTGTAAGATTGAAATTAGATGTCTTATTTCTCAAGATTGTTAACTATCAATACACTAAAATTAGACTTTATTGAGGGAGAACTTATTGATGCATATTAGAACATTAGGAGCACTGTGACACAATATTTACATTTCACATTGTCACTTCTAATATTTCACCTTGAAGATCACTCAGTGGCTTGAGAAAAATTTGTTTCTGTTCTTGCATTATGATTTTCTCTCCTTTATAACACCGGCCATGCCCTCTGAACAACATTGTCATATTATCTCAAGTTGCAGTCACATAAGTGCCTTTTTTTAAACTGTGGCTTTATATGCCATTCAGTTTATAAAATAGTAACAGATGTAGACTTGGATAACTTGGGTATTTTAAATTGTTCTTTTGTTTTTAATGTGTTTTTGATTGATAAGCAGTTTTTCAATGTATTTTGGTATTTTTGACCAGAAGTGTCTTACATGATTCCATATATTGGACTTTTTATTGACAACTCATAAAGAAAGAATTTATGGTATTCTTTTCCTGTTTAAGTAGAGAATTGTTATCTCACATACTGGTAATTATAATGTAATGTGTTATATGATGTTCTCTTTTGAACAACAAATGGTGCTATATAATGACAAAACAGAGCCATGTCATTCTGTGTTTTGTGTAGATCATCTGGGACTATCATCAATGTGTTTATCTGTGTGCATTTCCTTCTCCTTTGCACATTAGAGTCAAATACACCTTAACCAACTTTACCATGGAGTAGAGCTTGTGAGAAATATCTAAAATCTGGTCTTAGTCTAAAACAGAGAGTGAAATATAAGTCTTAATATTTTAATTTGATGTTAGTGGAGAAAGGGTAGTTAAAAAATAGACAGTTCAATCCTTTTCTGTTGTTTCAGAAGAAAATAAAGAGGAAAAAATATCAGAAGTAAACCTGAAATTATTTTTCAAAGGAGCATTTTGATATGTTATCAAGTAGAATATCTGTTATTTTTGGAATATAATTGTTGAGTGTGTGTAAATTTATTTTATCTATGGATTTAGCAAGAAAAAGATTAGTTATTTAAAACTTTTAAGCATGCAAAGATGTTAGACATTGTCTTTGTTTAGAAAGGTTGAATAAAAGTTGATTACAATCAGGTCAGGAACAATTTTATCAGATGAAAAATACCCTTGATTTATTGGTTCTCTCTCCATACACACACTTGATTGAGTGTTAATGAATATAGATCCAGCTTCTTTGATGTAACAGGCAGATATCTTATAGACCTGACAGGTTGCCTGACACTCTTAACATCAAACAGAATGGTTAAACCAGTTTGTAGGCATACAACTCATTCATACATATAGCCACAAAGTGAGAATCCTTTACAAAGATGGCACGAACAGTTAGCCATGTTTAGGATGCTTCCAGTGATACTCCCTTGAAGAAGAATGGACTACTCAACCTCCAGGGTCACTTCCCAGTCCTACGTTCTTCATTTAATCTACTTTTAATGTTTCAGTCTGAATTTATGTATACAAACTGATTTTGTATAAGAATTCCCCGAGTTTCATTAGGTGACAGACAAATAAATGCATTTCTTGTAATCAAACATATGAACTCAAAATCAAAATAGCTATTTTTTGACCAAACATAAATTACTTTAAGTTGTAGAATAATTAACTCTACTTTTTAAATATTCATTAGATAAATGCCTAAAAAATTTTAATGTATTAATTTTCATTTTTAGAACAATGAAACAAATGTAAAGTTTTGAAATATGCATTAAGAGCAATGCTTTCTAAAATACATTTACAATTTATAAAATAAATGTTGTTTCCCTTCCATTATACCACGTCTGACCTAACACCAAGATACAATTTGATTGATATTCATAGTATATGCCCTCTTTTAGCCAAATTTCTACCAAATTCTATTATTCCATGTTTTTTATATCACGGAATAACCACAACGATTCCCATTTCTCCTGAGATACATGCTGGGAGTCATATGCAAGGTTTCTGCAGCCTAAGTACCTTACACTGCTGGCTATGATCACTGGATTACTCTGAGCTCATTTTTATGTTAGAAGAATCTGAAGTTTTTATAATGTGTTATAATATTAAAATTGTCTGTGAGAGGTATTTATGTCTTAATTGGATATGCTTTACAAGTAGCCAGAATATTAAAATACTTATCTCAAATTGGCTTCAAGTGACTTCACATAGATGAGGGTATTCTTTGACATGAGACCTAAAAGACACTCACCTCCAGAGCAAGTAACTGTTCTGTGACGTGAAGGAAGAGGGATAAGGAGTGAGCATTGAACAAAAGAGTGAAGCTATGCTAATTTCCACAGTTTGTCTTCTTAGTGAAGCCAGGTAATGAGGATGTAAGAAATAGTCTTCTCATGAAATTAACCTACCTCATATTTAAGGTACCTAAGTAACTTGACTTTTGGACCTAGAAATGAAATCAGAAAGAATTAGTTTGAATTTGTGAAGTTTTTTGGATATTAAATAACAAGTTTAAAAAAATTATAATGTTACTATCGCATCCAAACATAAAAAAGGGAATATTCTTCAATGTATTAAGAGTGAAAGTTTGGGGAAAACAAACACAAACAAATTGTGTTTCCTTCTACTCAATCAACTGACATGTAAATAATAATTTTCTGCATGCTCCAAAATATGCCAGCAGATGTGTTTGTGTTTGAAGGTACCAGAGATGGCCAAGGGATAGAGTTTTAAAATATACATAAACATTGATTCTGGTTGTCACTAATCACGACTTAAGTGACATAAATAAAAGAACTGTGGGTTTGGTGGCACACACCTTTAGGCCCAGCACTCAAGAGACTGAAGCAGGAGGATTTCTGTGAGTTTGAGGCCAGCCTAAGAGTACATAGGGAATTCCAGTTCAGGCTGGGCTAGTAGTTTAACCCTACCTCAAAAGAGCAAATAATAATAATAAGATAAATAAATAAATAAAAGAAACAGTTCACAATGTCATGATAAAAATTTAAGTAAGTGGTATAGCTCTGATTATTGAGATCAAAGGTAGGAAGAGGTAATTTATAGTAGTTGAAAAAGTCAAGAAGTCAAGATCTTTCCTGGGTCTTAAAAAACATGAGGTTATGATTTGGTGGTGAAAAGACACTGGCTCATTTCGGTAATGGATAAAGATGTAAGCAGTCTGGTGAAGGAGAATTAGCCCCAGGCAATTACAGAGAACACCAGGAACTACAGCCCTTGTTTCAGTCTATTTCTTATGCTGTGACGCATAAAATGTTTTATTTCATCTTAAAAGGTTCAGTCCACTAATGACCTAAGGCAGGAGAAACACAGTTATCAAAATTGCTACTGATGTTTCATAAATATGATTTAATGATACTGAAAACCGACTGGGAACAGAATGAACCAAAACAGTAATAAGGCATATTTCACAAGTGCCAGGTTCTCAAATCAAAAATTCAGAATAGAAATGGCTAGACCATTTGCCACAGTTAATCTATAAAAGCATCTTTTGAAAAATAGAAAGTGGCTTATTTTCTGATTGTTCTTGACCAGCAATAGTAAAATTATATATAAATGAATTTCATGGTCACTTGGTTTCAAGAATTTTCCTGTTGAAAGAATTTTTAATTTCTTTGTCCTGACATAATGTCCTTTCATTTTTAGTACAATGGGATTTAAACCACTTGTGGAATCTATTCCTATCAATTAGCTAAACATTTTGCAAAGTGTCTTTTATATAATACTCTATTTTAATGTACTTGAATAGAAAGTATAACGATGTGCAAAAATGATGATAACGATTGAATTTCTTTAAAAATTGCAGCATTTGTTTTCTTTGAGGAATGAAATTATAAACGTATTTGTATAATGCTTTCTACAAAAACCGACCCTTAAAAACATATTTATTTATTTACTTACAAGGATAGACAGATTGGGAAAGAATATGAATGAGAGGAAATGGGCTTTAGGGACCCCTGCCACTCTAAACGAAGTCCAAATCTATGGACCACTTTGTGCACCTGGCTTTATATGGGGGCTGGGGCCTGGAGAGATGGCTTAGTGGTTAAGCGCTTGCCTGTGAAGCCTAAGGACCCTGGTTCGAGGCTCGGTTCCCCAGGTCCCACGTTAGCCAGATGCACAAGGGGGTGCACGCGTCTGGAGTTCGTTTGCAGAGGCTGGAAGCCCTGGCGCGCCCATTCTCTCTCTCTCCCTCTATCTGTCTTTCTCTCTGTGTCTGTTGCTCTCAAATAAATGAAAAAAAAAATTATATGGGGGCTGGGGAATTGAACCCAAGTAGTCATTCTTTGGTAGCAAGCACCTTTACCAGCTGAGCCATTTCTTCAGCCAGACCTTTTCATTTGGTAAATGAACTTTGGGACTATTCCTTTTCTTTGAAAGATGAATAACCATGTTGTTACCTGCTATTTAAAAGATAGAGCAAGTGGTCCAGACCCCTCAGAGCTCTCCAATATCATAATGCTGCAATATTATCATTATAATGTTAAAAAAATATAACACTTTATATGTTGGGACAATTTTATAGTCAAAATGATTTGGATTTCTAATTATAAACTCAGGTCTCTATGCTTTGGCAGAATGTTAGAATATTTTATTACCTTCTGTATTGTAACATATTTAAAAGTCATAAATTCTGGATGCACACTTATAAAATCACTTGAGTCATACTGAAAATGCTAAAAGAATACTTAATTTTTTTGTTTGAAATGGATAATAGACTTGAAATTAAAGTACATATTCTTTTCTATTTCAGAAATAGCTATCACTCCCACATATTTTAAAAATAATTTCCTAGAAAGAAACAGTCATTTTGCAGGATAATCCACTAAATAAGACAGCAAAGCTTTAATCTGGGACCAGATTATGAACTGAATCCTCAAAAGTATGAGCATAATGAACATTGCATGTAGAAGGACCTGTGCCCTTGATGCTCTTGATCAAAACAATATAAAACAAATAACACTAGTTCCCATCTTTATACTGACTCTGTAGGTGCAAACACTCTCACCTAGGGTCCCTCAAGCTACTGACCTTCATTCCTGAAGGTGGATTTGGAGAGAGAGTCCTAACATCTGTGAATACAATATGTTCAACTACTCTAATAAAAATGCAAATTAAAGCAACACTTCAAAGTATTAGTTCTGATCTCCTGATCTGATTGAGATGAATATACAAGGCCTTTGATCCTGTAGGAAACAAAAATAATAGGACAAGTTCACAAAGGTGTAGGTACTTGCATGCTCATTATAATATTATTCATAATGCATTGGGAAATGAACTAATTATTTATTAAAAAGCATTCTACAGTTACAGTCAATGATTTTGGATATCTTCATCCACTCATTGGGGTTCAAATGCCAAATATCCTGGCAATGGCTAACCTGGAGCAAGTAAGTTATTTAACTTCTCTGTGCTTATACTAATATTGAGTCAATAGTGCCAATGTTAAGATTATAGGAGTTGAAAGATGTTAGGAAATTACAATATTCCAGAAAGGTAGAAAGTGCTTGAGGAATTTAACTAACATTGTGTTTATAATTTTATAACTATCCATTTACAGAATATTTTCTGTGTGAATCCGTAATCATGCCCAGTTATCAAAATGTAAAGATATGTACATTATCTCAGATCTTGCACTTGCAGTTTTTTTTTATAGTACATCAAATAACTCACAAGAATAAATTTGACCCATGGAGAGAGGACACATGTGCTGAACATAATTTTCTTTTGACTGTTAATGCCCCTTTTGGGGCTGAGGGAAATACATAGTAGCAAATAACTGATTATATTTCTCCTTGTTCTTAGGAGTTTGAAGAATCATGAATGACGATTCTAATTTGAAAATGAGTTGCTTGATTTTATTGGCCTTTTCCTAAAGCCCTCTCCCTAAATATTCATTTAATGAATATAGCAGGTAATAGTTTCGAGTTTTATTAATTGTGACTTTTTTTCATTGTGACATAATTGTCAGTCATGAAACATTACTGCCACACATAGGAGCAAAAGCAGATGACTTCTGAGTCTGGGCAGGGCTGCAAATTGTATGTTGAAATTCTGGAGTGGAATACATGTATGTTATCAGGACTAAAATTATGTGTCATTCAGGATTAATATATTTAAATTATGTGCAGGTTTCCATGGGTAACTGATGGAAATCTGCATTTTTAATTTTTTTCTACTGACAACTTCTATACTTACAGACAATAAACCATGATAATTCCCTCCCTTCCCTCACTTTCCTCTTCACAACTCCATTCTCCATCATATACCTTCCTTCTTTTTGTTAGTCTCTCTCTTTTATTTTGATGTCATAATATTTTTATCCTATTATGAGGATTTTGTGAAGGTATTTCTGGCACTGTGAGGTCATGACTATTGAGACCAATTTCTATCTGAACAGTTGTATCATAACAAGTGTTATCCTTCCTTTGGCTTTTGCATTCTTTCAGCCACCTCATCCACAATGGACCCTGAGATGTGGAGGGTGTGATAGAGATGTTTCAGTGCTGGACACTCTCTTGTCACTTCTTCTGAGCACTATGTTGCCTTTTTGGGTCATCCCAATGGTCATCTCCATCTGAAAAGAGAAGCTTCTCTAATTAAAAGTGAGAGTAGCATTAATATATGAATATGAATATTAAGTGTAGTAATTTCAAGGCAGATTGGTGATCATAATATATGCATTTAGCCAGACAAGAGCAGACTTTATACTCCTAAGGCTCATGATCTCCCCTGCCATCTGGAGGTGGCATTATCCAAAAAGGTTGGCTTTCATATGTTTCAATCAGAATATCTTGAATTTTGAGTGACCCTTCCCCCACCCTTCTCTTACTCAATCTCTTACCCTGGCATGCATTTTTATATAATAGCATATGTGTTTTCTTTTAGCGTAGCTTGCTTACCTTTCAGGCACACATATGTAAACATATACACATTAATATTGCTTAGATATTTTATATTTAAAATTAGTAGTATAACTGAAGAATGTGAATTTCTTGATGTAAGAATTACTAAAATTTTGAAGAGTAGAAGATTATATTTATATAAAACCAATATTTATGCTTTTTGTAAATTTCAGAAGTTTATGAACCAACAGTATAGAAATAAAGTTAAAAGTATATGATTTGGAGAAGGACTCCCTAACTTCCAGCTCTTCCACTTTGTATCTGCATGACTTGGGCAGAATATTAAATAACTTTATTTCTCAACTTAAACACTTGTGAAATGGAATCAACTCTTGGAGAAGTCAATGATTTGTTACCTCTAATCTCTCTAAATAGAATCAAGATAATAAAATATAATCTCTCAATAAATACTAGGATTAACATAATGAAGTCATCGTGTGGGTTCAATAGCAAGGGACAAGATTATCTGACCATAAAACTTCAGTCAGTGTTCATTCACTGAATACCCTCAGCAATGTAATAGTCATAAAGTATAAACATTTTTATTTTCAAATGAGGTAGAATATGGTATAGTTAGAGATATGTATGTATAAGAGCGTAATGTTCTATTAAGAAATGAATGATACGTTGGAAGGGTTGTGGTACTCTTTTCTTTCTGTGACAGAAACTTGAGCAAAACAAGTTATAAGAGAAAAGATTGATTTTAGCTTAGAGTTTCTGAGGTTTCAGCGCACCATGGCAGAGAGGAACAGAAGCATAGCAGCATGCATTATGAAAGAAAAGTAGCAATAAATGAGAGAGAGAGAGAGGAAGCACAAACCTGGGATAGCAAACTGAAGTCCATCTTTTATTTTACATGGATACTTAGGACCACTCATATTCAGGATAGATCTCCATTTAGTTGATCTTTTTGGGAAATGCATTCATAGACACACCCAGAATTATCATTCATTAGTCTGTACACACTTCTCGGTCCATTCAAGTTGAGAATGAAGATGGGCCATTACTTGGCATGGGTGCTGAGAGTGAAACGAAGAACTGGAGATCTTACAGAAAAGACTTAGAAGTTATAAATCCTGCCTGACTTGAAAGTTATATGTCTCATTTCAAAGCCCATTCTAGCATACTGTTTTGTTTTTGATCACACACACACACACACACACACACACACACACACACAAAAAAAAAAAAAAAAAAAAAAAAAAATCCAAGCAGACAATAAGAAATCTGTGATAGACTGACCTGGCAATGTCAACCTGTTCGGGTAAAACAATTTTAAAAGGAAATTATTTGACATTAGTTTACAAAAGAGCTGAAGGTGATGGACTTTGTGCTTTATGTGTTCCTCAGGAGAGTGTCTTCAGTATGCCTGAGCTTGTTTCTTATCACATATCCACTATGATTTTGAATTTGTGGCCTTCGAATGAACCAGGTGTTTCACTGAAGCCATCTGTCCAAGGAAAAATATGCTCTTCCTAAATTGACAGGATATCACATGTATTTAGTGAAGTTTATCTTCACAGTTGGGAAAGAATAAATAAAACAGCAGTGTAGCCCCTGTGAGGATATACTGAATGCTTCAATTGCTCATCCATTATATCATGGCAGATGTTACATTTTGATACCTAACAGGAATTTTTTGATCAGCAAAACCATTTTGTTTCCCATGAACCAACAGTTGTAATCATGTTTCTCTTCCATGGGGAACTGAATGGCTATGACCTTCTATTTCTAGATTTACTTTTTACTATAAGTTTTTTTTTTTTTTTTCCTTTGATTTTTTTTTTTTTTTTTTTTTTTTTTTTTTTTTTTTTTTTTTTTTACTCCAAAGGGCCAGTTTTCTAGAGGTCTTGCCTAAGATATGTTTCTTATTATTTGCTTTCTCATCATATTGATGCCACAAAACAACACTCTGTGTAGAGGTTTCTGTTGGTCATAGAATGTAATTTGAAACATGTATGAGGACGTGGGGAAATAATTCCCAGTAATGTAACAGGGTTAACCTAAAGGAAATATTTTATAACAATGTTTGTTTACAATTGATGTTTCCCATGAAAAGGAAGTATTTATCTCAAATATCTATCATCTTTGATTCATGGCAACTGACTTAAGATAACTCATATTTGCATCCATATTAGCACTTGTAAACAGCAGCTCTCAAATTATCATAAGTCATTATTCACTTTTGAGGAAATTAATGTAGGCACAATGCAGCCTGGGGGCCAGCAAAGGATGTCAGTTATCTGTCCCAGAATGCCTTGGTAATCTTATACACTTCCATATGAATGTCACCCTTAGTAATGTCTTTCTTCTGGAAATGATCTACCTGTCTTTTTATGCTGGATTTTTAAATCTATTGTTGTATTTGGAAAGTAATATTCTTAAACCTAATAATGAAGGCATGATAGGTTATAATCTTCTTGTTTAAAACTCCACAAGCATGTCTGCTGATAACATTCACAGAGTTAATTAACATGGTTGCACTGGCTCAATAGGTAGTCCCCTCCTTATCCATGGTGCCAATGCCCATGGCTCTAGTTACCTACATTTGACTATGATACACAACAATAAATAATAAAAAAAAAAACAAAAAGAATTGCTTCTTAAGTTTAAATTTCCAGTGCTATATATTTCCCATGATGAAAGCTTGCATCTTGCTCTGTTCCATCCAGAACGTGCATTTGATTCACAGTCTATTCAACCTGCCCTCCTGTTTGTCACTCAGGGTCAATCCCAGCTGTCAGGTCAGCTGTCCTACCACTATGTCAAGGCTCACATTTTAGTAGTTCTAGTAACTACTGTGACATAGCACAGTCTAAATCAATCACTTCTTATCACTGTGTCATTTTATCAGCACACATCACCACAAAAAGCATAAAAATGAATATGGCAAAAACAAATATTTGACAGACACTATTTTCTCCTAAATTTTATCATGCATTGTTAGAATTATTTTACTTTATTAGACATTATTGTTACTCTCTCTATTCCTATTTTTTTCAATCATACCTTGCTATCTGTACAGATACACATGAAAAAAAAAACTGAATAGAGTTCAGTTTTAAATAGAGCACAATTTTAAACATTTACTAAGACTCTTGAAATATTTTGCTGTGAAAATAAGGGTTGTGATGGGTAATGTGTATGCTATGTATTTTTTAAATGAGAAGAAAATGATTGGAAAATTGCTTCTTAAAGAGCCATGAAGTAGTCCTATAGCCTCCAAAGCAAGCTTCTGAGAGTCAAACCTGACACATCCCCATTTGCAGATCTGTTTCAATGATGCACATTTCATACACACTATAGAATAATGATTCTATGCATTATTAAATCAAAATTGTTTGTAGCCTGAGGTTAGAGATATAATCAGGACCAACATCCTAAGTGAACATCCCTATAATGCTTCAAAACTGGAAGCTAGAAGGTTTAAATAGAGAAATTAAATGTGAATACAATCACAACAATTTGCTTTGTTGGTTAAATACAATATGATAAAATTATTTTTTTTAAAAAACTGGCAATTTGGACACTTGTCTTCAGGCTTGAAATTTATTTTACCTACTCTGCACCCTTAAGCTATTGACCTGACCTCTCTGGGTCTTTGCATTCTATCAGAACTCCTAAGTGATTTAATTGTACATGATCACTATATCCACTGGAATTGCCAATACACTTTCATAAAGATGAACATGGGATGCTTATCTTGAGGTGCAGTTTTTTTGTGTGGATGCAATCAGTGCACTTGCAAGTTTTATACCAACTATTTATTTATTTATTGTTTTTAGATTTTTCAAACTATGAAATAAACCTTGGAATATTGATATAAGTAAGCCCACAATGTTATGTTCTCTTCAGTTACTCCTTCCTACTTGTAAACATGAATAAAGATTGAGCTTAATCATTTCTAGGTAGTTGATATAAAATACTGAACATAGTGATATATTCATCCATTTTGGACCTTTAGCCTTCATATGACAGAATGTCTAGTTTGTGATGATAATATCTTATATTTTTCCAATGCCTTCTGTGGTAGTTATCTTCTTGCTGCTGAGGATAAAACATGCAACCATAAGTAGCTGATGGGAGGAAAAGATTTATTTAGACCTACAGTGATGATGGTAGGGAGAGCATGGCATGAGCAGATTCTGGGCCCACTTTCTGCCATAGCAGGAAGACAACAGCAGCAAGTGAGTGGGTTGGGGCATGGGGAGCTGGTATAGTACTCCAAAGCCATCCCCTAATAATACACATTCTCCAACAAGGCTCAGCCTCCAAAATCACCATCAAACGTGGACCAAACACCCAATATATGGGTGTTTACGGAGGAGATCTGATTCAAAGCACCATGCCCTGAAATTCCCCAGAGAGGAGTATAAATACAGACAGAGGGAGAGAGACGTAGAAGCAGAGAGGAAGAGAAGTAGCATGGAGAGACTACTGGCGTACCCACTGGATCTTTGGTAAGTTGCAGGTCTAGGCTATGCACTGATTTACTTTCAGTTGAGGCAGGTAAGGTTCTTTCATCCATCCTTTTCTTACTTATTATCTGCCAGGCATTACACCTAGCTGCTGGTGATAGGATGCTGACATTTAAGGGCATTGCCTTAGAGTTCAAAGATTTTTTCAGTGATAATATGGAAAACTTTACATTGGTCATAGTGATATTTTCACTTGATACTGGCTTTTGACTAAAATTACTCCAGGCAAATACTAGAACTAGTATTTGTGCCAAAGAAATACCAAATGAGAAACCACATATGGACGAAGTAGTTGGGCTTGGGAAAACTTTCGCTAGACCAGTGTGGGAGTGATCTTCCAGAATCACCTGTAGTCCTGGAGGGAGTGGGAATCAGAGAAGTAAGTATTAAATGTAGACAGTGTGGATATCCACAGATGCCCAGTTTTTAAATGTCAAATTATATAAATTCCTCTGTTCTGAAAAAAGAAATTCTCATGAGTGTTCTTGATCTATGTCTCCCACTAATTTTCAGCCTTACCTGCAGTTTTCTATCCATTCAGCTACAGCAGGGATCTGTCTCAAAGCAGACCTTTACTGAGACAGTCAGTTAATAGGAACAGTGGCAGCCCTGAGGTGTGTTTATATAGCCAAACTCACTTCTACTTCTGTGATATATGAACTAGTTCAGAAGTTTCCCAGCTGTTTCAGTGGATAAATCATGGCACTTGGAACTCCTATTTAACCTTCACTGTGCTGGCTTTATACTTTGTAGTCCTTTTCTTTTATCTCTTTGACTACCAGGAAGAGATTTCAAACAGTCTTGTTCATGTGCACACAGCATTGTTCTGTCTAGCTTCCCCCTCCCAGTTCTTTTCATCTAGCTCAGGGAAACTCTGAGTCTCTAAAGATGTGCCTCTATGTCAGTCAACATAAAACCAACACACTTCTTGAGGTCAAGTGGTTTACTGATTTATTTCCTGACAATAGAGCATCATTTTTTCTTCTTTTTTTATTTTTTTGTGTGTATAAGGACGATTTGGTTATATGGTAGTTATTTTTATAGACATGGTACATTCCAGAGTTTTAGAAGCTGTTTCTTGTGGTTGCTGACTTCATTTTCCCTCTGTCTTTGGCTTGTTTACTGAGTCCATGCACTTTGACCTTTGCTTTGTTCCTGGACAATGTTTATAGGATTTCTACTAACTACTTAGCCCAGGGCTCTCTCGTCCTGGCTTTAGCAATGTGACCTATTCAGACTACCCTCCTTCATGCCTTATTCTTTTATTTTTTCTTGTTGATTGATCTGATCTGGTAATTTTGTTTATTCATTTTTTGTTCTGGAATATAACTTATAAAAATATATAAATATATCTTTTTGTTCACAGACCTAGGCAGTTTTATTGCTGTTTCATGCAAAACGAATTATGGTTGGTGTATAATAAGAGCTCAAAAAGGAGTTTTTCGAAGCAGTGAATATTAGTTATGCATATTTACACTTACATAGAGGGTGAAGCAGTCATTTTATTTTATTTTTAGTCATGGCAATATTATAAATACAATTCTATACCTTATCTTTTTACACATATATTGACTTCTTTATTCACACAAGTTATCTGGACTTACAAAAATATAAAATTTCTATTTAAGTAATATGATATAATGAATATTTAAGAATAACTTTCTTATTATATATACATTGTAAAATTAAATAATTTTATATATTTTTCTTGAAATGTTTGTCATTTTATCTATAGCTTCCAAAAATTAGAAGAGTTAGATCAAAAAGCTATTTGTGTTTATAGTTTATAGTTTTACAGATATTAGTTAGTTCTCCTGCCAAATGGAAGCAATGATATGCATAACTTCTGATTGTAAATTCTTATATATGTGCCATAATGGAGTAATCTTACTTTAATCTTACATTATTTTAATAGGTGAAATTGTATATTTCATATATTTTTCAAATGACGATAGTTGAGATCTATACCTTTGCTAACTTCCATCTTACTAATTAGCATAGTTTTAGTTTGACATCTTGGTCCCATGACAATTTTTCAACCCTCAGCTCTTTACTAAGGTTCTGTTCTTCAGGCCTAATCCTTATAAATAGTGAGGTCCTTGATCATTTCTCCTACTGGAACAACTTTCTTCTACACTCTCCATTTCTTGAATCCCAAACACCCTTTAATTTCAGACTCATATCTTATGCCACATTTTACATTCCAGAATGAGTGTGGGTGTCTTTAGTATTTCTGGTTTCTTTAGATTGAGTTTATAGCTTCCCCATACAGCACTTGCATCTGAAGGTGACTTCATGTCTGTATTTTTTTCTATCCAATTTTAAGAGCCTCAAGAATCAGAAGTTATGAAATATGTCTTTCTCTACAACAGATCTAGGCATGGTGCCTTCCATTAGAAGCTGTCTGTTGAAAGAATGGAAGCATGCAAGCCTGTCTAACATTGCCCAGTGATAAATAAGCATACAGAGAAAAGCGACACCAGGTCTGCTGAACAATTCTAATGAAAACAAATTTGCATTCATTTCATATAACATTCTGTATACAAAATTCATTTAAATCTGCATAAAGGAGAATTTTTGTTTTCTTTTACTCTTGGAAGCGTCAAGCCTGAAATCATTTCAATACATTCCTCAGGATTCTGAGAAAGCAGAAATGAAAGACTTCATTTTTTGAATACTTTTTCTGCTTACTTTATTTATTTATTTGAGACAGAAAGAGAGGCTGAAAGAAAGATGAAGAGAGAATGGATATGACAGGACCTCCAGCTGCTGTAAATGAACTCCAGACACGTGTACCACCTTGTGCATCTAGCTTACGTGAGTCCTGGAGCATTGAACCTGGGTCTTTTGGCTTTGCGGGGAAGTGCCTTAACCATTAAGCCATCCTCCCCAGCCCAAAACTTCATTTACAAAACAGGAAATAGGAAAAAAAAACTAGCTAATGCTTAAGTAAAAGTAGTTCTAAGATTCAATTTTCATCAAGTTGTTTCAAAATTATGAGTGCCTGCCCATGTAAAGTAGCAAACAAATATTCCTTTGGCTGTATTATCAGTAGCTCACATTTGTAAACATACAAGTTTGAAGTATACTCATACTGACTTATTGTAATGTTGAGGAGAATGCCCTCAAAGATTCTCCTGACTGCTAATGTACCTTCTCTTTTATAATACAGCCACATGATAAGTTCCAAGCAAAGGTCAGCCCTGAAGTACAACATATCGTTCTAGGGATTGTGTTCGTTTTAAAGACTAGATTCATCTACCTTCATGTGTGAACACAGATTGTTGTAGAAGTTCCTAGTTTACAAACACTATTTATTATTGAAGCCAATTAAGAAAAAAAATCACTGGGGAAAAATTGAGGAATTGAAGTAAAAACACTGGAGAGTTACTTTGCCTATTTTCAGGCTGACTTGTGCTCAACTCTGAGAAGGAGAAGACCAAACTACAGAACTAGTAAGCAGTGGAAGAGCTCAGAGTCCGTGGCTAGGTCTATTGAACATGGATGGCTGAAACTTTCTCAATATTCCTGTCCCCTGACTTTCCCTGCATATAGATGAAATGCTTTTATACACCCAATATGATGCAGGAAAGAAGAACATAGTCAAGGGACATGCCAGACAATCCTATGTCTTTGGGTCAGGACAATGTGAAATGAAACAGCTTTCTCAAATACCACAAAAACTCTCAGTGGCCATAAGCACATCATTGGCCCAATTCTTTGAGGTTGCCACTATCGGAGCATTGGGATATATGGAAGGACTTACCTTCCTTGTCAATCCTAGGGGTTTTCCTTACCTGCAAGGCTGACATTAGGATGAGGGAAGAGACACTTTCAGTTCTAATGTGGAACAAATAAACAATACCTATTGCAAAAATGTTTACAAAATAATTTTGGAATGATTAATAAACCATCAAAGTTCAAATAAGGAATAACTTCTCCTCAACTAGCATGACTTTCTAGACTTGTACTGTTGTAGTCTCAGCTGATGAAGCAAAAGTTCATTTATAAGGAAAAATGTAGGAAAAATGAGTGAATGATGAAAAAAAACACAATAAGAGTTCTGCTGGAGCATGTTGATATTGGCTATTGTGCTTTGGGCTGACCACAACTTCTCAGCATTGGTCTTTGTCATCATGTTTTATTTTGATATATTTTATATTGATTAAAAAAAAAACTCTTAAAAATCAGGTATCTCCTTAAGGATAACTCTTTCTTAAATAATAGATTTACCAAGTTTTTTAAACAGCAATAATTCTTTACCCAACCACAAGTGGATGCAGATTTATTCCAAACAATCAAATTAAATTAATTTTATCCAAAGTTAGAACTCTATATAGTTTAGATTACAGATTATAGATTATTCTCTAAAGAAATTATAAAAGATTTCTAGTAGCCAGACAATTATGTTATTATTAACCCTCAAATTGAACAGGACTATAGGGGTGCATATTAGGATACATCTGATCGATAGATCAAAACTTCAAGGAGGAATAAAATAGTATTGATCATCCTAAGAGAGAAGAAAACTCTTCTGACTTAATAATAAAGCTCAAATATAGATATATTAAAATATTGATAACTACAAATTCTTGCCAATATTTTTGGCATTTAAAACAACTGCATTTTATCTCATCTTATTCCATCACTTAGTTCTGCTAGTTTGTATAATATTTCCAAGTTAGGGAATCAAAATATTTAAAAATGAAATCCTTTCTACCAGATGCTAAATGTTTTCATTAGCACTTTCATCAGATATGAGGGCCAAAAATATAATTTTAAACTTTTTAGAGGGCACATTAAAATAAATAATAAAGAGATATAATGATATGATATATTCTAATGTTATATATCAACATTCAAATTTAATGTTATTCATATTTATTCTCTTAAATACTACATCTTCAAAATCTGGTGTGCTAGACAGTGAGACTAGACTTGTGTCATTGGTCTGTGTGGTAGCATCTGGTGGCCAGATAGGAACAGTGCTCAAGTGTTCAAATCGTCTGCATATCACCTCAAATTATGGCAGACATAGCATTCAGCTAAAACTTTTCATTATTACATGGCACATTTTCTTCTTATCACAAGTCATTCATGAGAGAATGTAAGGAGAGGTTTGGCATTCCTGCAAATGAAACAAGGAGAAACCTTTGCAGAAGGCCATGAGATCTTTCAAAGAAGTCCTGTGTAATAGGTACTATAAAACAGTTTTACATGAATGTCAGAGTCATTAATTTTCCAATTTACATGTTTCAAAGATACATTGCATTCTTGTTATCCATAATATTTAATCATGGACACAATAAATTAAATACATTGAGAAGATATAACCACTATCTATAATTTAATATAAGCATTTTATCATACTTGCAATATCATGTTTCCATTCACATTGTATCTCATCAATAGCCTTCTTTATTTTGTATACATAATTTGAATGGCAAACATAATTACACTTCCCCTTAAATTTACCATGCATAATATTCAAGAAATATTTTCTTCCGGTATTTTTAAAAATTTATTTATGAGAGTTAGAGTGAGACAGAGAGAGGTAGAGAGAGAGAGAGGAAGAGAGAGAGAACAAACAAACTGGTGTTCCAGGGCCTCCAGCCGCTGCAATAGAACTCCAGATGTGTGTGCCACCTTGTACACATGTGTGACTTTGTGCACATGTCTCACCTTGTGCATCTAGCTTATGTGGATTTTGAGGAGTTAAATCGGGTTCCTTATGCTTCACAGGCAAGCACCTTAACCATTAAACCATCTCCCCAGCCCTGCTTCCAATATTTTTACTGATGTAAAATTTAAACACAACAAGTAGTATAAATTTTATGTGTACATCAGTGTTTTATCAAATACCTCTAACAGCATAATATAGTTTGTTGTATATAATAGTATAACTGAAATTTACTGCCCCCTTAAAAAAGTCTCCTATACATTGTCATGCTCAATATCAATTATCATTTGATCTGATTTAGAAGTGCCTATGGCATGTCTATGAGAGAGTTTCTACATTAAGTTAATTATAATGAGAAAGCTCACCCCAACTGTGGCCTGGCAACATTTCATGGGCTGGAGTCCAGACTGAATAAGAATGAGATAGCAAGGCCAAGTATGGTGGTGCACGCCTTTAATCCAGCACTTGGGAGGCAGATGTAGGAGGATTGCCAGGCGTTTGAGCCCACCCTGAGACTACATAGTGAATTCTAGGTCAGCCTGGGCCAGAGAGTGAGACCCTACCTTGAAAAACAAAACAAAAGAAAACAACAAATGAGATAGCAAACTGAGCACCCGCATTCAACTATGTCTGCTTTCTGACTGCACACCAAATGTTCAGGCAACCTCATGTTCCTGCCTTGAAGAGCCAATCCCCAAATCTTAATCTGAAATAAGCACTTCCTCCCCTGTTTCTTTTGTCCTATATTTTGCCACAGAACTGGACATTAAATGGCAAATACCCCTTTCTAGAGTAAACAGCATTCAGATTTTTTTTCTGCCAGTGATTAATTTTGCATCTTCTCTAATTTCATTGAATATAAATAATTTAGTTATATGCTTTTGCCTATTATTTTAAAGATGTTTTTCAATATTCTCCTGTGATACTACATGATTGAGTAATGCATACTGTTTTAGTCCTGTGTAACATTTTTTATGAATACTCTATGATTTCTCAGATGACTTCTGGGCTAGTTTTGCTTTTTGCTGAAGCCATGCATATTCTCATATAAAAGTGCATATATATATGCATATATATGCATATTATATTTATACATTTTTATATTTCATGGTATTTTATGTATTTTTCAGTATTTTATATGTATTTTTTCACTTCCTTGTGTAAGGCACCTACAAGTATTGATGACAGGCTATACAAATTACCTGTAGTTGACCATGATGGCTTATGCCTTTAAACCAGCTATTGGCAGGCAGGCTGAGGCAATGAGCATGCCAAAACTTTGAGACCAGCCTGGTTTGCCTAGTAATTTCCAGGTCAGCCTAGGCCACTGAGTGAGATTGTGTTTCTTAGAAAAAAATACAGCAAAAAAAAAATGACACCAGAGAATAGAGTATGTGTGTTGATAGAGTGTTTGGGTTTCTATTAATTTCTAGAGTTATTTTCCAAAGATTGTTGACTGACATCGCATTCCCACTGTATGTCAGAGTTGTATTGATCTGCACTTTCACAAGTTTGCCATTGTCTTTTGTAACATGATAAGAAATGGAATCACATCTTGGTGAAGAATTTATAGCATGTGCTTCAGGTATTATAGGAACTAGGCTCAATTCATAAAACTGTTTCATCATCTAAATTTACTTCTAGCTAATGTGAAATTTTCGGCTGGGTTTGTTCATGTAGCTTCCCTAAGTAATTATTTATGGTCATATAATTCAAAGAACTGGTGCACTAGGGTCAGATGGTTAATGAAAAGCATTTGCCTTATCTTTTCATTCAAAATTTATAGCATGTATCATTGTTCTTTCTTATCTAAAACACAGTTCATGAAACAGATTAGGAAGGTGATCCTCTGGGAACTATAGATTTTATCTACATGAAGGCTTTGAGGAAGAAATGCTCAAACTAGTGAAAAAACATCTAATATAAAAGAGTTTGGAGTTCAGGAGAATATTTTCCTATTTCTAAAATAATTAATATATAGATTAAGCCCTTAGAAAATAATAGAGACATTATGTATAAAGAGAAATTATTCTTATAATTTCAACAGGTGGTTACTTCTATCTAGAAGGAAAGATAATTGAAAATTTAGGCAGATGGTTGTGGTAATAACTTGCAGTAAATATAATTATGTTAGTGTGAAAATTCTTCATGGAGAAATATTAATAAAGGGAATGGGTATACTATAAATTATATTAATATATTTAAATTTAAATTAATATTATAAATATGAAAAGAGAATAAGGTAAAAACTGCTCCTTTATATTTAGTGAATATTCAACATGAAGATAGATGAGTAGAGACTATAAAGATATTTTGTGATCTGATCTTAATTGTGTAGTAGATGAATATTGAACAGTTTTTTGTTGTGATTGTTAGTTTGATTCCTATTTTAAGCAGATCTCAATCTTTAAATGTTAAAACTTTGGGATTACAAGCTTCTGGATATGAAACATCATGAATATTTATGTGATATCAAACATATCACTGCTCTTTTCCATAATGTTCATATTTCCTCTTTTAAATTTTATTTGCCTCTCAGTTCATTAGCATTTACAGCTCGTCTGAAATTTTGTTGCCCGACTTTTGAGTTTGTGCTATGAAATGCACACAGTTGTATTGCTTTGAAATCCCTTTCCACAATTGACTCCAGGTCTAAGCAAAAACAAAATATCAATTAATAGAGGTTCTAGGTGTCAGAAAGCCTTGAACCTCAGTATGAAAGATGTGAATAACATGGTTAAGAGAAACCTTGGGCTGTATTTCCAACAATCTAAGAAAGTAGAATGCTGTTGTAGAACCATATATATCCAATGAAATTCAAGAAACAACATTCAAAATACATTTTTCCCCTTGGTTGTAAAGGAACACATAAAACACCATAGTCTTAACACCTTGTAACTAGCACATGATAAAATGTGATTATAGTTACCAAGCAACAACAGATAGCTATGTTAGTTTTCAATTAGATTTGTTCATTAAAAACAAAAATTATTCATTGATAGAGGATTTTGAAAGTTATTGTTCTGTTTTGTAGAATTCATAGGGAAAGGGTACTGTCTTTAATAGGAAAAATTCATTAGGACGGAAGGACAGTAATGAGCCAACTGATTAAGTGTGCTTTGATTCTTTGAGTGAGGTATTTATTTCCATTGTCCTTAGTAGCTCTGAAAAGCATAGGAATTGTCCTGAAGCTGCCAATCCAGGGCTTCTTAAGGTTATCGTTTGGCACAACACTAACTGTTCCTTGTATCATTTGGATTGCAGGTAGTTATTCCTACATTGATAGGATGAAGTAACTAGAAAACATATGATTAATAAAAAAAAAAAGAGAAAAGCGGGCTGGAGAGATGGCTTAGCGGTTAAGCGCTTGCCTGTGAAGCCTAAGGACCCCGGTTCGAGGCTCGATTCCCCAGGTCCCACGTTAGCCAGATGCACAAGGGGGCGCAAGCGTCTGGAGTTCGTTTGCAGTGGCTGGAGGCCCTGGCGCGCCCGTTCTCAATCTCTCTCTCTCTCTGTCTCTTTCTCTCTCTGTCACTCTCAAATAAATAAATAAAAAATGAACAAAAAAAAAATTAAAACAAAAAAGAGAAAAGGCCAGGTGGAGGAGACAAGCTAAAACTTCTGGTTTTAGCTGTGGATTTATTTGTCTTTGGGAAGTCTAAAGAATAGAAAATAGTTTGGGTAAAGTCATTGGACATACAAGAAAGCCTAAAAATAAGGGTATTCCTTGCTTACTGTGTAGATCATTTTCCATTTGTCTGTTTGCCCATTTGCCATTTTATGATTCAGAAAAGACTATTTGGCATCCAGCACATTTTCAAGGTAAGTTTGGCTTTGTGTTATTCTTGTGAATGGATGTGCACAGTGCCCAAAGCAGCTTCCATACTGGTGACATGATTTTAATTTCTTCTTGTTGTTACTTTGCAAGCTGATCTTTTCGTTAATTGTGTAGGCTTACATTAATGCACCAGTGAGGTTGACAGAAAACAATTCATTTATGTAATTGCTATAGCCTGTCATATTCAACTTGGGAAGGCAGTGAATCTCACAGCATGGGTCCCACATTATGCAACTCTGCCTGGCATTTAGATGAGCTATTTTTCATTGAAAATATATTAACTCTGATCCTTTTAAGCGTGTAACTAATGCATGTGTAAATCGACATTGTACAAGTGTAAAATCAGTTTTGTAAACCTCAGTAGTTTTAGTTAAAGAGTAAATCTACAATTGTAATTAATTTACTACCTTAGACATTAAGAAAGTGTCATCAAAATAAGGAAATGTCTGAAAATATATGTGACCTAGAATTATATACTATACAGAAATAATATTAAATTTCTGCTCTATCTTACCAATATTTACATAAAAATATATACTAAAATTGAGCATGTTAAAGCTGATAACACTCATTATCTGACAGACATTGAGGGTCAGGCTCTCAGGATGGCTTGGTAAAGTCAACACAAATGCCTCTGAAGGTTGTAGAGTGTTGGCAGTCCTCAGATCTTTCAGAGACAGTAAATGTAGGCTCATCAGGAAAGAGGATGTTTGATATGGAATATGAACCATGAAAAGATAGTGGTGTGTCAGGGAGAAAGGGGAAAGGAATTCTTGGTAAAGTTAAAAATATGTGTATATGATACACATGCCTCCTTAGAACATGTTGTGATAAAATGTTTCATGATCTGAACATGAAGAGTATTCACTGTGTCCGGGCTCTGGAATCAGGCTGTATATCACATCTTGCCATCTATTTTCATTTCTGACATTTGCAAACTGTACAACTTTGGAATATTGCTTCATCTTGGCTTTCTTATCATTAAAGTGTGCTTAACGTTACTTTCAGAACATTTGTTAAGAGATTTTGACAAGTTAAATATAAAGAACTTACACTGTGGCCACACTTAGTATCAGCAAATACATGTTCCCATCTTCACTACAACTAATTTATTCTATGGATTATAAGGCTGTCCTTGTTAATTATTAAGACAATGTATTCTTACTTGCATGCTCATGTTTTTAATGGGTAAAATATTATTCTCATAAGCAAACATTGTGGACTAGCTTATTTTCAAAACACAATTTTGAATCAAAGTAAAATGTATAGATAAAATATGACGTTTATTTCTATCTTACCTTTAAGTAATAGTTGATTTCTCTTTGGATTATCATGAGATTAAAGTTTATAGGATCTAAAAAATAATTGTGCTGAGTCAGTGCAAATACTTGGTAAAAGTTGTGCTCTGAGTTTAATCTCTAATAAAATAGCATAACTGTGTTGTATTGACATTAATCCTACTTTTCAATTGAACCAATTCAATGATAAGCCTCCAAATGGTGTCAGATGGAAGGAATAGACAAAAACGTGTAAGTGATGAGCATTAGGCAGGTAGTGAGAAAAGACATGTCACTTGGCTTAGAGGGCCAATGATGGCTTTCCATAGGAGACTTCCACTGAAGTTGACCATGCAAACAGAACTATCTTGTCAAGGGTATGCATGTGCAAATAACCAAAAGAGTATGAGAAGGTCCAAACAAGAATGACAAGAAGTCAGTGTAACTGATGTCTAGGTTGTAAGGCTGGGGTATTAATGCTAGACCTGTACCCCTATGCTGAAATGATATAGGGTTGGGCTGGGGAGATGGCTTAACAGTTAGTTAAAGTGCTTGTCTGCAAAGCCAAGGGACCCAGGCCTGATTCCCCAGTACCCATGTAAAACCCAAGTATAATGGGTGACACATGCATCTAGAGTTCATTTGCTGGGGCTAGAGGCTCTGGTGTACCACTTGTTTTCCCCCATCACCTCTCTGCCTCTTTTTCATCCTTTATCAAATAAATATATAAAATAAAATATTTTTTTTAGAAATAAGTAGTGGTGTTATGCTGGCTTAAGAAGTACGAGATGTAGTCTAAAAGCAGTTGGGCTTCATAGGTGTATTTTGCAGAGGATTAGTATCAGAGCTGGCATATTAATAAGTGTTCTTTCTGGTGACTTTTTGGAACAAGAGTTGGAGATGGGAAGCAGGAAAGCTGAGAAGCCCATTCAGGAATTCACTCCTCAGTACTACTGCAAAAGTGGTCTGAAATAACTCAGTGGAGACCAGCCTGAGGAAAGTGAATTACATACGGATAGTAGCGAAACAGAAGCATAAGTTTTAGTGATCCAAGTGAAAATGGAGGGAAGGGAAGCTTATAGGTTGCTGTCATGGCTAAGCTACCACATTGGTAGATAAGAAAGCATAAATGAGAAAATACTTTATTAGTCCAAAAAATTCATGATGTAAAAACACAATTTCCCTCAGGTTTTTACCAAAGACAATGGAAGACACACAGACATCACTTTCACAATTGTATAAACTATACAATCAACCTTTCTAGTTTTTGTTGCTCTGAGGTTGAAAATAGCATTCTGTAGTATGAAATATTTGAATACTGAATACAATTATAGGATTTTGGGGGGTGCTGGTGCTTCTCCCCTAAGGCTGACTGATTTTGATGCCTGTGATGACAGAGAGAATTTGGAAGGATGGACTGAATTATTTTTCTATCCACCACTTCTCTTTACACACAAATTACACTTGACTGTAGTGACACTAATCACGGCAGAAGTGGTCAGATTCAGCTCCCCTGCTGACGAACTTGGCCAGTAAGCCGGTGATGACTGACAAGTGGTTCTGTCCCTGCTTCCTCTTCCTTTCCCCTCTGCCCTTAAATGTACCAGCATTTTGTAAAGCATCTTCATTTATGCTCCCATGTCTGTGTCTGCTCACAGGAAATGCCAGGGATGGTTTGTTTCATTCCCAGGCACAGCTAGCAGTTATCTCTCTCCATCCTTTCATTCTCCCTGTGCATAAATACAATGCCAGGGGGCCATGGACTCTCATCTTGCCTAGTGAAGACTATGGGTTCTTTTCAAAAGCATATTATAAAATACATTAAATAAGATGCACATGATTACAAAAGAAATCAATTACATTGAAAAGCATCTGTCAAAATATCATTTTGAAATTTGCTGTTATTGTAATATATTTGCTCATTTTATAATTCATTAAATTAAAAGCTAATGCAGAGTTTAGTAACCAGCATTCTAAAATTAGAGCCAATTTTAGTAATATTTTGTGATATTTATAACTTATAGGTTTTTTTTAATTTTTTATTTATTTATTTGAGAGCGACAGACACAGAGAGAAAGACAGATAGAGGGAGAGAGAGAGAGAGAATGGGCTCGCCAGGGCTTCCAGCCTCTGCAAACGAACTCCAGACGCGTGTGCCCCCTTGTGCATCTGGCTAACATGGGACCTGGGGAACCGAGCCTCAAACCGGGGTCCTTAGGCTTCACAGACAAGCACTTAACTGCTAAGCCATCTCTCCAGCCCAACTTATAGTTTTAACTCAGCATTTTATAGGAAAACAGTTTCAAGATTTCATGCTGGTAGCATCACAGATATGCTAAATCTCTTATGATTAAAATATACCTAAATTGAAAGGAAAGTTAATTTAGAAAAAAAAAAAACTTTTATTTATTGGACAGAGGGAAAAAGAAAGAGTGAATGGGCACAACAGGGCCTTCAGCCACTGCAAACAATCTCCATAAGCATGTGCCATTTGGGGAAGTAGCTTGTGTGGGTTCTGGGGAATTGAACCTGGGTTCTTTGGCTTTGTAGGCAAGTACCTTAACCATTAAGCTATTTCTACAGCCCCATGAAAGTTAAATTTTAATTAAAGTTTAATAAAGATGCATTTTTTTTCTCCCATCCATAGTTCACAAATCCTTAAGTTTTCTGTTCCTCGGTTGAAAGGCTCCTGGTATAGCACTTAGAAGATTTGAGGTTGAGTCTAAGAAGGTATATCTTAAATGTGAATCCTATGGGATTCTCACAGTCATGTTTTAGAATCATGTTTTGGGAGATAAAATGTTGTAAGGTAGAATGAGATTTCTGAAGATGTTTGGGGTCAGTGTGGTTTTTGGTGGGTCATTACCCTCATATCAACATCCCAATTTGAATGTTTTCTATAGTAGATATTGCTAATATTATAGATATAATAGATACTGTTTATATTATGTTACATACATAATTATATAAAAGATAGGTAGGTTATTTACTAGGTAGGTAGGTTATATTACTTACACTAAGTGTTACAGGGATAATGATCATTGCATCAACATTTTTCTTTGAAGGATACAATATTTTTTAAGCTGTAAAATGTTTGACAAAAATCTCACTAAGCATAGCATAGGGGTAATAATCATAAATGCAGTACAGTGTGGTCCTGTGACATTGAAATCATTGCAGTAATTTTACAGTACATTTGAATTTCAGCACCATTCATCCGCTGAGTTTCCATTAACTTTGCTGAAAATCTCTCTGTCCACAAAGAGGCACAAGTGTCAAGTTTCTCCTTCATGCCAAGACACGAGGCTTGAATCACAGTACTGCAGCCGATAATTATTATTAATTAAAGCTTTCCTATCAGGCTATTTTTTAATGCATACTGAATATGTTCATAACCTCAGCTGTCTCCATTATTGAAAGACAAAAATAAGAGAGTACTGTTCTTTGACTCTCTTAGTTCTCCTGGGGTTTGCCTGGTGTCATTGAACATCTTTTCTGATTGGCTGACACCTTTTAAAAGTAGAAGTGGGGGGCAAAACACTATAACACGTTGCAGAACAGGCTCATTATTGTCAAATTAGATTCACTGACCTTCACTGCCATTTACCAGGAAGAGACAGGCAGAATATCAAGGACGGTTTGCCATGAGTAAAGCTGCACTAAGTGCCACTCAAAGGTAACTAGCCCAGACATACCTCTATGCTGTTTTAACCCTTTGCCTTTTTAACTCTCAGCATATTAAATACTATGATACTGAATGGGAGGGCATGGTGCTTGCTGAAATCTATGTACACTGGGTTCTTTTTTATTGATAGGATTCATTCAGAAGATCACATAGGAAATCATATCAGTCTCTCTCTCTCTCTCTCTCTCTCTCTCTCTCTCTCTCTCTCTCTCTCTTTCTCTCCATGGTTTCCTTAATTTGTAGATCAAATCAATGAATTCCTCATACATCAATGCAAAGCTAACATGGTCACAGTTTATAGTTTAGCTTCTAATATATATATATATGCTTTTTTTCTCTATGCCTGTTGTTTCTCATTTATTCATAAATCAAATAATGTATTTCATTGGTTATGGGATTCTATGGGCACATTGTTTCCTTTTAAATTGTCAGAACATTTGACTACATTTTTCTGATCTCCACACATTTTTTTTTTAATTTTAGTGTTTTTTTTTTTTATGAAAGAGAAAGAGAGAATAGGTGCACCAATGCCTCCAGCCACTGCAATCGAACTCCAGATGCATGTGTGCCACCTTGAGTGCATGTGCAAACTTGCATGCTCATGTCACCTTGTACATCTGGCTTCTGTGGAATAAGGGGAGTTAAATATGAGTCCTTAGGCTTCACAGGCCAGCACCTTAACTGCTAAGCCATCTCTCCAACCCACTCCACACATTTCTTAGGAATAATTTTCTGTCACTCTAATTATTACTGCCCTGTCGATACAGTACGCTTGTGTTGCTAACTCACTTTTATTAATTTTTGTGTTTGTTATTTTTTTAATAAATACACATCCTTAGTTTTAGTTAATTTCTCTCACTCATCCTCTGCCCCATGACTCTGCTTTCACCTTTCCTCCCCCATTACACTCCCGCTAACCTTCCTATGTCTGTTTAAGCCCATTGAATCGTTTATCTCCCACCCTTATTTCCAAGTTATTTCCCTTTAAACTCTGTATTAAGCCAGGTTAATAAAACTCTGGGAAAAATTATTAGTCCAGGAAGTCTAACACTGAGGTGTCTCTATCAGGAAAAGACTTACATGCTGAAATATGCATGGTGAAAGGTATAAGGGCAAGAGGCGTCATGTTGCATATGTGAACGGTAGCAGAGAAGGGGAAAAGAAAGTGCTCTCGTTCTTCTATTCGAAACTCATTCATGGCACTGAAACAACTCCATATTGATGACAGGAACCTTTTTATGATGTCAGAGCTCATATGAACTAAGCTCTTAGAGGTCCCAGCTCTCAGCCCTTCTCCATTAAGGAGTGAATTTTCAAGCTTTGAACCTTGGAGAACACATAAAACTCTAGTACCCATCAATGGTATTAGGCATAATAAATGTGAGCCACTATTCTGTAATTATATTATATAAATGTCCTCTTAGCTGTTGTGTAAGATAAAGGAGATGTGTTATACTTTTAAGCAATAGATTACTGATCAATCTTTCATAATAGGCGAACACTTTGTAAAATGATTCATTCTCTATGTGCATTCATTCCTTATTTGCACAATCCTACTGTGCTAGAATAGCCGGTCCTAGTCTAATTTCCCTTTACTTTGTATTCATTGTGCTTTTTCCAGGGAAACAATCTTCAACATTGTATCTACCCTGGGTTAAACAGTATTTCTTTAATTCCTATCAGTATGGTAATAGCCTCAAACCAAAAAGTTCTCAGATTAGAAATTTCTTTAACCAATATATTCCTCCTATATATTTTTGAGTAACATTAAAATATGCATATTTGATTTTCATAATTATAAAAAACTTATGAATATATAGTTTCATTAAAATCTAAGTATACAGGGCTGGCGAGAGAGCTTAGCAGTTAAGGTGCTTGCTTGAAATGCTAAAGGACCCAAATTTAAGTCCCCAGTCTCAAGCAACACCAGAAGTGCAAGGTGTTGCCTATGTCTTGAGTTAGTTTGCAGTGACTAGAGGCCCTGGTGCATCCATTCTCTCTCTTTTCTCTCTTTCTATTAGACTCTCTCTCTCTCTACATATACATATACATATACATATACATATACATATACATATACATATACATATACATATACATATACTTATACTTATACTTATACTTATACTTATATTTATATTTATATTTATATTTATATTTATATTTATATTTATATTTATATTTATATTTATATTTATATTTATATTTATATTTATATATACATGTATATATATCAAATAAATAAAAGAAAAAATCTAAGTATATAATTCTTATTCCTACTCCCATCTTCATTATAGGGAGCCAGTGGGCTTTAATTTTCTGCAGCCACCCAAATAATGTAAAGGGTGCTAAGAACTCAAACACGTGGGTTCCTCTGACACTATCTGTCTTTTTGTTGTGACAACTCAATGGATTATTTTCTTGAAAGTGTTCAGTAAAGAGCTAGTCATACATTAGAGTTCAGTAACTGCTGTCTACTATAACTATTTTCAACGTCATTTTGCCTATTTTCTTCATAGATGAAATGTGAACATAAATGTTTTCCTAACATGTAGAAGTTTTGTAGGCAATGATGGAAAATATCATGCTTGATGATGCAGAAAAATGCCACAAAAATATATTATAGAAAAGGAACGTGGGGCTGGAGAGATGGCTTAGTGGTTAATCACTTGCTTGTGAAGTTAGCCAGGTGCAGAAGGGGGCGTGCAAATCTGGAGCTTGTTTACCGTGGCTGGAGGCCCTGGCGCGCCCATTCTCTCTCTCACCACCTCCCACCACACCGCCCCCTACCCCCTTCTCTCAATAAATAAGTAGATTTAAGGCTGGAGAGATGGCTCAGCAGTTAAGCGCTAGCCTGTGAAGCCTAAGGACCCAGGTTTGAGGCTTGATTCCCCAGGACCCACGTTAGCCAGATGCACAAGGGGGCGCACACGTCTAGAGTTCTTTTGCAGTGTGTAGGAGGCCCTGGCGTACCCATTCTCTCTCTCTCTTTTTCTCTCCCTTTTTCTCTCTGTTGTTCTCAAATAAATAAATAAAACAAAAAAAAATTTAAAAGGGATGTGGACACTTCTGTGTCATGGGGTTGTGTCACATTTGCGTGCAGTTGAATTGAAAATGGATACACAAAATATATCATGTGATACATCATTTATGACACAGTCCAGTTTCCTTTCTATAGAATGCACTGTACTCTTTTTTTTTTAATTTTTTTTTTTTTTTTTTTAATTTGAGAGCGACAGACACAGAGAGAAAGACAGATAGAGGGAGAGAGAGAGAATGGGCGCGCCAGGGCTTCCAGCCTCTGCAAACGAACTCCAGACGCGTGCGCCCCCTTGTGCATCTGGCTAACGTGGGACCTGGGGAACCGAGCCTCGAACCGGGGTCCTTAGGCTTCACAGGCAAGAGCTTAACCTCTAAGCCATCTCTCCAGCCCTGCACTGTACTCTTATCTCAGTGTGATTAGTATCCTACTTCCCCATGGGTTACATTCTTTTCAAGGGGGATGGCTTTAATATAAAATCATTTAGTAGTCACTAAAAGGATGTTCTTTGGTAAGCTTGTGGAAGTGGGTATCTTTAATTTGTTGGCAGTCTTGAGTGCTGACTTTGAGAAACAAGTGTTTCTTTTTCTTTGTTTTTTTGAGGTAGGTTCTCACTCTGGCTCAGGCTGACCTGGAATTCACTATGTAGTCTCAGGGTGGCCTCGAACTCACAGTGCTCCTCCTACCTCTGCCTCCCCAGTGCTGGGATTAAAGGCATGTGCCAACCACACCTGGCTTAAGTGTTTCTAACTTTTTGTAAGACTGGCTATTGAAACAATATGGACTGAATAATATAGAAAGTGAAAAAAAGAAAAACTTTAAATTTGGTTAAATTCTATGTTTAGAATTGCCAGATTTAATTTTAGGAGAGAAGTAAATGAAGCTAAAGTTGTCTCATAATCTCCTCTGTCAGGGATCATTTTTCACAGCAATGCTTCATTAAAAAAAAAAAAAAAATCCCCAACACTCAGTGGCTTGAAGCAATGATTACTGTCAATACCTACCTGTGAGTTGGTTGGTATAATTTGGCTTGGTTTCAAGTTTCAGTGATATTCCCCTACCCTCATGTCTTTTCACCTAGTTGAAATCTGGTTTTACAGGGAGAATAGCAGAGAAACATGGGAAAAGTAGACCATGCGATGCTTCCCAAAGCCTGTGCTGAGAACTGCTGAGGTCACTGCTACATGCATTCACAATATCACCAGGATAAACCAGGAGTTGGTTGGGTGGAACAATATACTATTCCTCTAGAAGAGGAACTGTCAACTCAAATGGCAACAACATGTATCCTGGGTAGGTAGGCAAGGAATAACTGAGAACAAAAGAGAAACCCAGGGTCTCTACTAATGTGATTTATGAGGACGACGAGCAGCGGTAATCTGGAGGTGGGGAAAGAAAAATAACCTTAGCTAAGCTATAGCTAGAATTTCTTTTGTTCTTAGATCCCAAAGACTCTAAGGTTCTTACAAACTAGAATGTTGTAATCTGCAAATATTTCAATATTCTTTGTTTTTTTCCTCAGAGTGAACATTGAATTAAATTGTAAAAATATAAAAATAAATAAAGAATATAAAACTTGTACTTTGTCTATTCATTTCTTATTATGAGCAGCAAATGAAGCTGCCAAGTGTATTATCTATCAAGGTGTTCTAGATATGCAGAAATAAATATTTTGGTTTGGGAGAAAGATAGTTAAGAACAAGCTTACTGATAGATGCTATCTTAATCATTAGGGTAAATCTAATAAAAAATGTATCTATTGCATAGATATCAATTTTACATAGTTCTTACTGTAGTGGAGGCTGGAAAAAAAATCTATCAGCTTGTATTTGATTCATTTTCACAGTGGTGGAATGTGTTGAAACATGCCATCTTATATCTTTCCTTTCAAATCAATATTTTTTTCACACCTAATATTTTCTTGTACGAACTCTTACTTTGTAACTCTCACATTGAATACACACACACACACACACACACACACACACACACACACACAGAGTTTGGGCAACAAGGAACATTTATTCCTATTCTTTTAAATTATATATTATTGTTTTTATAAATGCTTATCTCTGCTATGGCACTTAGTGTGCTCAATGTAACTCAGAGATTGTTAACACATTTTGAGTGCACCTTGACCATCAACTGAGACTCAAAATTGAAACGTGTTAGTTTTGTAAAAAAAAAAAAAAAAACATAGAAATTACAATGCCCTTGAGGTAAGAAGAGGTGTGTAAAGGCCATCGGTGAGAAGAAGTGGGACAATACAGGAGGGTTGGACAGAGGAGTGCTAGTCAGAGGAGATTGAATTGGGAAAAGGGCATACGGAGTAGAAAGAGGAAAATGATACAGCTTTGTGTTGCATACCTTAGGTTCATTTATCATAGAAACATCAGGAACCTATTAACAAACTTTATGGCAACATATGAGCAAACAAGACAAGTATGTTAAGGCACCACATAGCAGAATATGGAATAATTTGAATGGATATTAACTAGGGTATCATATAGCAATCTATAAAAGCTGCTAATGGTGTTGACTAAGATAATAAATGATAGTGTGTTGAAGCTGTTTTGGATATGAAGTGCGAGTGACAAGGGTCTTGCTGGGAGTAGAATAGAATCAGGTCCTATGTAGAGGAGTGCTCAGCTTTTGCCTGGAGAAGCTTGTGCGGCTGGTGCTCATTCTCTCAGTGAGGAAACAAAAGCTCACGTCAAACAAGGATACGTTTGTTTTTGAACATGTTATGTAGATTATTTTACTTAACCATCACAGTATGATTGCCGCTTCTATTTTATAACATAAATCTTGATGCAGAATAAAACTAAATAATCAAGGATCAAAAAATAGAAGCTGGGCTGGAGAGATGGCTTAGCGGTTAAGCGCTTGCCTGTGAAGCCTAAGGACCCCAGTTCGAGGCTCGGTTCCCCAGGTCCCATGTTAGCCAGATGCACAAGGGGGCGCATGCATCTGGAGTTCGTTTGCAGTGGCTGGAAGCCCTGGCGCGCCCATTCTCTCTCTCTCCCTCCATCTGTCTTTCTCTCTATGTCTGTCGTTCTCAAATAAATAAATAAAAAATGAACAAAATTTTTTTTTAAAAAAAATAGAAGTTATTACAAACAAATTTGACCATTGGGACTCTGATATTATATAATATTATATATTATATAATATATAATATATAAAATACATTATATATTATATATTATATAATATATAAAATACATTATATATAATATAGAATATTTATTATTTATAATATATAATATTTAATATATATGGACATATCTCTTAATTCCATGTTACAAAATCTGAGAATTCTAAATAGTTCTAGGAGTTCAGAAAGGACACAGCTGTGTAATTTATTGAGCAAAAGTTATCTGAAGAAATCCTCTCTAAAACAGAATCCTCACATCGAGACCTACAGTCAGAGTGGAATTTAGTGCTTGCAAAGTTATTATCAGTAATACTGGTAAACAACAATTTCTGGGTGATTATGGATCAGACTTATTTCTACCTCTTTATAAGTGTGAATTCTTTTAAGACTCAGATTTATCACTTCTATGGTGGAAATTTACACCTAATTTAAAATGTTCACCTAGGTCTAAGACTTAGAGGACTTGAAGGTGGTGTTTCAGGGAGTGCGTGGGGAAGGTTTTTGTGCCTCTTACATGCTGAGTACATTGGCATTGCCATTGCTGCTTTGATATTGTGATTCCATGCTAGTCTTTTTTAAATGAGTAAAATTCATGAAAACGGGATGAAAGAACAGAGAGAACTTAGGTGTTTTATATTCCAACTATATATATAAACTGCTCTTAGGAAGCTTAATGAAGACATGAAAATGCATTTGTTTAATATCATGTGCTTTGTACTCTAATCCCATGTATCTGCTAGGTAGGAGGGCAGATCCAAATAAGGAAGCTTAATATTAAATAAGGTACTCCATTTTCACTTACATTTCACATATTAAATATTGCTTGTATTTAATCTGGACTTGGCTGCTATAACCTTTCACAAGGTGGGTACAAAGTTGTGGAACAAATATGTCTCTTTGAGGAGATTGAATTAGAGCCAGTATTGCTGCCATTCTTTTTAAGTGCTGTAGAAAACCATTCTTCCCTAGCAACTCACTATGAAGGCCAAGAATGCATGACAGACTTTAGTGGCATAATCAAATAAAGCTTACATTGAAGATTATCTCACATGAATTTAATGATATGCATAATTGTTATTCTAGTGCATGATAATTAGGCATGAATGTAAGTAGTTCTTGTAAATGATGATAATTTGTTTGATTTTGCCACAGCCAAACCAAGTACTAGCTGAACAGATCTGGCAGAAAGATAGGGAAAATAAGTATGTGAGAGGATAGAAGAGTGTGTTTTCCTCAGCAAATTGGTCCTCTATCCAGACTGATCCCCTTGGAGGAAGGAAAGCAGATGTAAGACAAGTCAGGAGAAAACTCAAGTTCAGAAGTGTGAAAATTGATGTTACTAATGATTTTGGATGGAACTTTTTCCTTCTGAAAAGGTACCAATTTTCTAACCCTGTAGTATACCAGAATATGATATTTTGTGGAAATGTGAACTTATTTAGGTTGTAAATATAATTAGTTAAGGTGAGATCAAAAGTGTGAAAGGTAGGATTTCAATTCAGTATGTGGTCTTTGAAGGGAACACTTGGGGCTGGGAAGATGGTTCAGTGGGTAAGAATATTTGTCACTTAAGCATGAAGGCCTGAGATCACCCAAGCTTGATTCCCTGGCTCCCATGTACAAAGATGGGTATGATGGGCTGGGGAGATGGCTTAGCAGTTAAGGCGTTTGCTTGCAAATCCAAAGGATCCTGGTTCTACTCTCCAGGACCCATGTAAGCCACATGTACTTGCATCTGGAATTCATTTGCACTGGCTGGAGGCCCTGGTGTGCCCAATCTCTCCCTCTCCCTCTGTCTGTTTCTCTCTCAAATAAATAAAATGAATTTTTAAAAAAGATGGGTGTCACCATGGCCACCTGTAACTCCTTTCTGGAGAATTCCTGGGGCTTATTGTACTCTGTCTCAAAAACGTAGATGAGCAATAGCAGAGGGCAGGGCACGCGATGGTCTCTACTGTGCTCTGCACACATGGGTACGGTGCACATGAATCTGTATGTACACTATACCATGTATGTATGCACTTGACACATTCAAAAAGGAAAAAGAAGAACAAGAACATGGTGGCTGGGAGGACAGCCAAGTGGATGTAGTGCTGGCCATACACGTGTGAGGAACAGAGTTCCCATCCCCAGCACCCACAGAGCTGCTGAGCGGGCTTGGTGGCTGTGCATAATCCCCACACTCAAGAAGCTGTCATGGGATCCCCAGAGCAAGCTCACTATCTTGATTAGCCAAACCAGTGGGTCTGAGTTCAAGTGAGACAGCTTCAGTAGATAAAGGTGAAAGCCCTGAGATAGGGCACCTGACATCCTCCTGTGGCTTCCACAAGCACACAGTTGACCGTGAACCCACATGCGAATGAACATACGTGCATGAGCACAAAAAGCACGACACATATGCACACAGACATGGATGGTCATATGCAGATCAACAGGGAGAACACAACACCATGAAGAAAAGGAGGTAGAGTCCAAGGCTGCATGTGTCCAGGAACGCCTGGGGCTAGCTATCATAAGCTGGAGGACACTATGAAAGTTTATCCTCTAAGTGCCTATAGAGGCATAATTCTGTCATCGTCTGGCTTTTAACATTGCTCACCTCCTACACTACTAAAGAATACATTTCTTTTGTTCTCATGTCCATTTTAGTATGCTTGATTCGGTGCTTATACATAGGTGTGTATTTTTGAACTTCCATTCATAGCGCAGGAAAATCTGAGTGTTTACTATGTGAACCTATGTTTTCTATATGCCCTTTGTTTGCATTGCCCTGCTTTCACTGTTGAAGTTAAGCACAGGTAAACAAGAGAAACACAGTCTGTGCCCTAAAGCTGTTTACAGACTCGACTGCCTGTCTGACTGGTCTCTTGCCATTTGTGTGATACTAAACAACTGACAAATTATGTTCCAATCACTGTTTGGCCAACAACATAGTAAAATCATAAGGAAAGAATAAGTTCATAAAAATGCTTACTGAATACAAGTAACAGGACCAGTCAATTCAATGTATAAGTGAAAGAAGAAAGATATTTTAGTGATTCATGAGAAGAGATAGAGGGATGGGATGTGTGTTTGCATGCTTGATTTTTAAAAATGTGAGCATGTTAGCCATCTTTTCGTACTGAGAAGGACAAGTGTGAAACATTTTCAACTGTGTGTACTAAAATGATGCTATTTCTACTCCTACCCACCTGGAAACTCACAAAATACTTCATTTCCGTTATCAATTCTGTAGACTTTCTTGCAGTGTTAGTGGCTTCTATAAATTATTTACATGTACAATTTATGATATCTTTTAACATTTTATGAACCATTCCATTTTATGGGTCTATAAAATCCAATAAATACTTTTTAAAAGAACTCATGTAATGAGCATCATGATTTAAAAGTTCTTTGTCTGGCTGGAGGGATCACTCAGTGATTAAGGCATGTGTCTGCAAAGCAAAAGGCCCAGGTTTGATTCCCCAGGACCTACATAAGCCAGATATGCAAGGTAGAACATGTGTCTGGAGTTCATTTGCAGGGACTGGATGCCCTGGTATGCCCATTCTCTGGCTCTTTCTCTCTGACTCTCAAATAAATAAAATAAATATTGTGATAGATTTTCATGTATATATCACCCATGCCATCTTAGAAAATCAAATTTAAGTATAAAATGTAATAGGTTGGCTATTCGCAAATTTATAAAATATCCATTTATCTATACCTTCCATTGCCTAGATTCTCCAATTCTTTGCAAAATGACAAGTGCATTTTAATTCTAATGTTTCCTTCCCTTAGTATTAAGGGAAATTATGTCCTTTGACATATATATATTTTTTTTGCTCATCTTAAGTTTCAAATTATAAGGCAATACAAATAATGCATACTCCTTGTTGACTCAACTTCTAATTTCCTGAACCCAGATAGTTTTCTGTGTGCATTCATTATAGAAAGAAGTAGAAGGATGCCGTTTATATCACCATTGCTGTTTGTCTATTGCTGTGGAAATTAGGTGCCATTGTGTCATTGTCACTTTTCAATATCCCAGGATCAAAAGAATGGCATTTGGGGTTTGTGTTGCACCGCCCCCCTCCTGGTGAGGCATAGAGTCATAATTAGAATCTCAATTTAGTCAATTATATTATTCATTAAAACTGCAAATTTCAGCACAGTCTTAAAAAAATACAAAGTCTGCAATTGAGGAAAAAGAGTGTTTGAAGAAACATAGTTTTGTGACATTTTACTAACTGGCATCTTTTGGAAGTGGAAAGAAGTATAAATTATAGGAATGACTACAGAGGATTAAGGAGTCTACTTCCCCATAAGACAATATGCAGCAACTTGATGTGCTGCGGTTAGAAAGTCAATGATTCTACTGTGGGTTACTAGTGAGCTCAGAAAGATGATTGCAGATAAGCAAAGCTTTACCAGGCTTCACAAGGTAACAGAATTTTATTTTTGTAGACTTGATTTTATTTTGAGAAGCCTTCTACCCTGAAGGAGATTCTCAATGTGTGTACCCTGAATTCAAGTAATTCTGCTAGAGAATCAGCTTCTCTTCTTTCTCCGATGTTGACAGAGAGATTGTAGTTATGTACTGTGGCGGAGTAGTTTGTGAGTACTTCACTTTTATCGGCGAGTTGTGATCTGAGTTTTATCACGTGTGCTTTAGGATGTAATAAGCCTCAGCTGATATCTGTCACTATGCAATGGAGAGGCTTTCTATGTGATTCCTAATATAGGATTTAGAGCTGGCTGTGTTCTGGAGACAACCTTATCTGACCTGCCAACTATTCTAGGTTAAATCTCTACAATCTATATTATGGGAAAGAAAATCAATCATTTCACAATTAAACTGTAATTCTTGTTTGAAAATATACCAACAATATTAAAACAGGGCTTTTTTTATACCAGCCATCCCCCCAGATATCCCTTGCTCTCTCTTGACCTCAGGACAGATTCATACTATTTCCACCAATGTCATGTTAAATAGGCGGATTCCCAGGTCTGGAGGGATCAATGAGGTGGGGAAGGAAGGTCTGGCGCCATTCTGTTCCTGTGTTTCCAGGGCTATTGAGAAACAAATGCAGACCCTGTGCACACACTTTGCTGCACACTCTGAATTGGTGTTCATGCACTGTTAATTAAAAACCTCACATGCTTGCAGGAGTTAGGGGCTGCTCTGCAAAAAGCCCCCTAGCTGTTCAGAGATAAACAATGTAAGCATCCTAGAAGCGTTTAAGTGTTGCTGGCGTTGCCATGGAATTTTACGGCTTTGGAGAACACAGTGCTTTATGTAAGTTAAGGTCCCCAGGCGACACTTGGACCTCAAGTGTGCTGACTTTTCAAACAAGAAAGAGAAGGAACAGTCCAAAGTTTTAAATGAAGGATACTTACTTAGCTGACAACTGTTTTTCTACTGACTTTTTACCATATGTTTCTGGAGTTGCATTGTCAACAGTTTTTAGCGCTCATTGTGTTTGACTATTTATTTAATGTCGAGGTTGAGAACAAGGTGACATCAACAGAAGGGGGAGATTAGAATAAAAACTAACCAGACATTCCTTAGTCTTCAGTCATGTGGGATAGCAGACATGGTGTCATTAGTGCTATTACAGAGAACCGTCTACAGATCTAACTCACATTGCACCACTAATTCCTTATCCAGCTAAGTCTTTGGGCTTTACATGGACTACATTGGCCACACCAATATTGTCAAGATGTTAGGACTATGGGAAAAGAAACCACATCTTCCCATCATATCTTGGTTAGCCAAAAGGCAGAAAACTTAGGACCATAGTGAAGATACACCAGGAATTACAGGGGCTGTGTCCTTCAGCTCTTTGAGAGAGGGGGTGTAGATTGGGAACAAGCTTATTGGTTTTATGTGGAGTAGTGTCAAATCAGCAGTGAAAAGAAAGAGAATAGTATTGAAAGAAAAGAATGAAATAAAGAGAAGTCAAAGTTAGTAAACAGATGGATACAATGAAGAACTTCAAATTCAGGGATTAGAAGGTAAAATTCCTGCCTGTGGCTCTTCTCTATTGTGTGTTGGTGGATTGGATCTGAACCAGGTGTGCAAAGCCAAGGTTGTTCACAAGGCTGGTAAGTTTCAGATGTAACATACATTAGGTAGTATGTTGTAGAGTGAGTGACTGGTAACCTGAGCTATAACATTTAATTCATTTTTATATTTTATTTTATCAAAGGAAGTCTACAGAAAATATATCAATGCTATTTAAAAACAATAATATTCCCACCTTTTCTCTTTGCCTCTTGTAGTGTAATTCTAGGATGACATGCAAACTGCTTTGTGTACTGAATTAGGGACAATTTGATACTAGGCAACCCTGAAATTTATAGAAATTTGTACCAAAATACTAGTCACTCAAGAATATTGCAGATAATCATGAAGTACAAAGAATCTTTGGTAGCAGATGATTGAATAGTAGGTGTGAAACTTCTAACAAATAACTAACTGGGAGTCAGGCATTAAAAATCTGAGAAAAAGGAAAGAAGGAAATACTTGGGAAATAAAATTACCATATGAGATTTATGAATCATGTGGCTGTTATTCAAGAAAAGCTTCTCAAAACTTTCTCTAGTAATTGAAATTTTAAATGGCTTTTTTTTTTTGTTTTAACTAAAATATGTATACTTTATGGACAATATAAATGTTCATAGGCATGTATTCATATTTTATTTATAAGAATTCTAGAATGTTTGGTGTGTGATTATAAAGAACTATACTTTTTAAAATAGACATCTGATGGCAAGCCACTCAGTTGCATGTAGATTTTTTCACTCTAAAAACCATGTCTATGAAGATGAGAATTAGCTATTAAATAATTGAAGATAAATGTGAATATTAGAAAACAAAAAGTACCCTGGGTTTTAGATATATCAGGACTAGGTTCAGTGGTTTTGTATTTTCTGCTTGGTTATATTATCTTCATTGTTTTCTTTGTATAAACCACAATAAGTTAGGTTAGTCTTAAATCACCATAACTATTTTTTTGTTTGTTTGTTTGTTTTTTGCTATACTGGGTATCATACCCAAAGCATCTCAGGTGTTTAACAACAGTTTACAACAGATCCATATCATCTGCTCTTAATACTTCCAAACTTTGCAACACTTTAATGTGTGTTCGTATATGATAGATGCATTCTATTTGGTCTGTCAAACCATGGATATTAGAATGAAATCCTCAAATCTTTATGAATAGAAAGTCCTCTTCTAGAGGAGATTCAAAGTTTGCATATCAACCATAAACATGAAAATAGAATGAATTATATGTATGAATTTTGGGGAAATTTAAATTGAATAAATAATTTGGATGTTTTCTGAAAGAAACATCCTTTTGTAAGCATTGAAGTAATAACAGATTTAAATTTTGTTAAGAAATTTCAGGTTAAAGTCAGTGAGATAATTTTTAAAGGTCAATGAGGGACTGTGGAATGGTGTCAGTGGGGAAAGTGCTCATCTTGCAAGACCTGCGTTTAATTCACATCAACCATGTAACAATGTTGGCCATGGTACTTCTCAAGCCAAGCACTGGGGAAGCAGATATTGGAGGATTTCTGGGGCTCAATGTCTAGACCGTCTAACTTAATGGGTGAGGTTTAGGCCAATGGTAGACTCTGCTTCAAAGGAAGTGGATGATATTCCTGAGAATTATACACAAGGTTGCTCTCTGGCTTTTAAATACACACACACACACACACACACACACACACACACACACAATACTCATATACACCCCTATACACATACACAAAAACATATGGGCACATAGGCTTAAACACAGCAAAATTATGTACCATGAGTAGTCATGATTGAGTTGAAGCATGGATATAAATGAAACTATCTTTTGAATAGTTAAATATTTCTGAAAGAAAAACACTTTCAATTTTTGGCTCAGTGGAAATTGTAGAAGAACCACCAATTTATGATCAATCTTTAATACCACATTGTAACCACTGGATCCAATATAAATGGATTTGATAGTAAATGAAAAATTGGCAATATCTACTAAAATTTGCAACAAATAGTCATTTTATATAAATACAGGTAAAACATAATATTTGAGAATTTCTGCTCAAAATAAAGTCTTCACATTAAAAATAATTATTGACCTGCCCCAAGCAGTGTGCAGGGAGCACGCCCCCAAACATCCAGTGTCACTATGGTTGCAAATCTAATTTTATTACCTGCTTTACTTTCAGTTAACATTCTTAAATCAAATTAACTTCAATTTAAGCAATGTGAAATGTGCAAAGGTTTATAACAGAGTCAGCTGTGTAAGTTAGTTTTCAAAATTAACTTCCATAAATGTAGAAAAATGGTCAGTCTGTTTTTTTTTTAATTTTTATTTATTTATTTATTTATTTATTTATTTATTTGAGAGCGACAGACACAGAGAGAAAGACAGATAGAGGGAGAGAGAGAGAATGGGCGCGCCAGGGCTTCCAGCCGCTGCTAAAGAACTCCAGACGCGTGTGCCCTCTTGTGCATCTGGCTAACGTGGGACCTGGGGAACCGAGCCTCGAACCTGGGTCCTTAGGCTTCACAGGCAAGCGCTCAACCGCTAAGCCATCTCTCCAGTCCCAGTCTGTTTTTTTTTTTTTAACTCTTTCCTTCTACCCCTTTCCCATGAGCCATGAATAATACCAAGGCAAATATTTCTAGTATTTATGAAAATTTGTATTACCTTATTGCTAAAGCATGAGAAATTCAGTCATCTTTTGGAGATTCTTCTCAAAGTTTAAATTTTAGAAAATTAATGTAATCATTTTGGCTTTTATAATAATTTAAGATCAAAGAAGTAAATATGAGAAGAACTGCTTTGTAAATTATATGTCACTTTATAAATGTTATTAACTGTAATAACAGTGACACTAATTTAATATCTTTATCCACTAATATTAAACTGCCCTTCAGTATGTAAGTGCAGGATTGAATATATTTGAGTGAAAATGATTTTTGAAAACTGAGTTTACAAAACACTTAAGACATAAGCTGATTATCTGTATGACACAGAGATTGTTTGTTTGCAACATGATTTTCATGAGGTCATTTTAAACGATAAGTACATTGAAAAATTTAGATTCAATTAAATTAAAATGATGAAGATTATGTTCACCATGTAGTAGTGGTGAGCATATGATGTATGCTGTTGTTAAACCATCTTAAAATAAAACATTTTCCCCCTAACAAGCAATGTTCAACTTCCTTCACTCAGGGCTTGAAAAGTTGAGACCTTCTATTATAATTTCTATTACATAAGTGACTACTGTTGTTTAGACAAGTGTTATTAAGTACCTATGCTAAGCTTAATGATATAGTTTTCTGGTTGGTAGCAGAACTTTTGGCTTGGGTGTTGTTTCCAAAAACTGGAGTTTCATGAATGACTTCAGTGGTACATGAAGCCTGTGTCATGCAAACAGAGTTTATCCCTGTCTAGCTATTCAATATTCACTGTTACTGATCTTGGACTCTATACATGTTCACATCTATATGATCTTATACTTGTGCAGCAAGCAGTTTACTCTCTGATGTATCTCTCCAGATCTCTGTTGTTTTTAAATCACAATTTACTGTTACCTACAGCATGTGTATGAATTTGATGATTTCAAAGATTCACTGTGATTCATTATGAGTTTAAAAAATACTTGGTTTTTATGTTAATTTGAAATTTTGGCTAGCTTCCATCTTTCCATAGACATCAATCAAAACATCCATCAATCCATCCATTTATTTATGTAATATCTACTGGGTGCCCACCATGGAGTAAGATCTTCCAAATAGTGTAATAAAGTAGTAAACAAAACAGAATACTGATCTCACAAAGACCTCATCAATATAGATACAATGGTACAGGTACAGTATGGGTAATATCTTAGAACAGATACTCAAATTGCCATAGATACAGACCACTGCTGATTCATTATTGGTACAAAACATAAATTCAAAATGAATGCAAACAATTTAGAACCTTTAATAGCAGTGTTAAAAGACAAGTGCAATGATCATTGGGCCACAGGAGGTGATATCAGAAGGTGGTAAAGTTGCGGATGGGTAGAAGTGATGGTTGGGTGTCATTTTCAGTTGCTCTTCATCTTATTTATTAATTTTTTTTAATACCAAGTCTCTCACTGAAGCTAGAGCTCATCCACTTAGATAGAATTAACTGGCCAGAAATCCATAGTGATCCGCGGGTCTCCGCCTCACACGCTGTCGAATCACAGGCATGTACCATAGCAAGGCATCTTTATATAGAACCTGAGGGTCCAAACTAAGGTCTTAATGTTTGTGAAGCAAGCGGTTTGTTCCCTGATTTATCTCTCCCGCTCTCTGTTGTTTTCAAGACCCAATTACAACCTCTTCCCTGGACCCTTAGGAAATGCATAACTAGTAAGAATACGTGACCATGGCTCTCAGTTTCTAAAAGGCACTGTGTCCTCAGCATGCAAATGTCTGCCACATGAGCACTGACGTGTGCGTAAAAAATCTCGAAGTTGAACACAAATGACTCAAAACAAATATTTGTAGATGTCAGTAAAACAGTGCTGCATTTCTTAAGTGGAATAAGAATTTGACTGTTCACTTTCCACTGCTGAATTATCTGTATGTATTGTTTAGTTTTGGGAGTCTTAGTCTCCTCATCTTTAAGAAAAAGAATAAAATGTGTATAAATATAAGACTGATGTGTGCTTACTGTGACTGCTGTGAGGATTATGTGGTGATATGCATATGCCGTATTAGAATTCCCATCACTACTAAAATATAGCATGGTCCTGTAATATTAATGCAAATTAGTATTGAAAGATTACTGTAGTATTATTTTTAGAATATGTGTGCTCTGGCTTCATGTGGGTAGTAGGAATTGAACCTGTACTAGGAGGGTTTACAAGCAAATGCCTTTACCCTTAACCTCTCAGCCATCTCACCAGCCCAATAATTTGATTTTAATATAAAATTTGAATAACTGTATTATTGATCAATTAAAAGTAATATTTCATAATTTTGGATGACACTCTGTGTAAAATATGACTTAGCACATATGTAGAGATACTAAAACAGCTAATACAAATAGTTACAATACAACCACTTTCATTTTTCCTATTCTACTCAGCTAGCAAATTAATTTTGTTTTGAACTTTTCTTGTACATGGCCAGGAATATCAGACTACTTTTTCTTTGAGGTAGGGTCTCGCTGTAGCTCCGGCTGACCTGGAATTCACTATGTAGTGTCAGGGTGGCTTCAAAGTCACGACAATTTTCCTACCACTGCTTCCCAAGTGCTGGGATTAAAGGCATGCACCACCATGCCTGACTCTTAGGCTTTTTTTTTTTTTTTTAATGTTATATGCTATCTCAGTGACAGATTGCTTTCCTAGCATGAACAAACTATGAGGTTTGATCCCCAACACTGATTTTTTTGTTGTTGTTGCTATTGGTTCTTTCAAGGTAATGTCTCACTTTAGCACAAGCTGATGTCAAACTCTGTAGTCCTAGAGTGGCCTGGAAACCACAGAGATCCTCCTACCACTGCCTCCTGAAGGCCAGACTTAACAAATGCGCCACCATGCCTGTTCCTGAAATTTTTCTTTGAAAATTATTTATTTATTTATTTATTCATTTACTTACTTACACATATGTGTGTATGTGCTTGAGGGTTCTCCCTCCCTCTCTCTCTCTCATACTTTCTCTCTCTCTCTCTCTCTGTGTATTTGTGTGTGCACACATGCTCGTGCACACTGAAGGGAGGAGGTAAGGTGGCATGCACTCCAGGGTCTCGTGCCACTGTCTGGATTGATATACCTATCTATATCTATATATCTATAGATGGCTGGGAAATGAACCCAAGCTTGCAACTTGTGCATGCAAGTGTCTATAAGTGCTAAACCATCTCCCCAGACTATGAAAAAAAAATAAAAGATATATTATTTTCTACTTTATTTATAATTCTTTAAATGCAATTTCTTAATATTTTATATCAAATATAAATTAGACTTATATGAAAAATATTGATGCCTTATAAAATCATAAGATATAGAAGTATTGATAATGATTTTGGCTAGCACAAGCAATTCTAGAAATGGCATAGCATAAAATGGTTCTCTGCCTTGATTTGTGAATGGCTTGCAGGATTTCACTATATATTTAAAGCTGGCTTTGAAGCCTCAGTGCTGCTTTGGCAAACTTTGAACTTGCTATCTTCCCTCCTGTCTATTGCTCGGATTACAGGCTTCCAACCCTATGTACAAGTACTGTCTTAAACTAAATGAAAATTCTTCTGATACAATTCACTTTTTACATACAAAACACATATAACTTGTATTTAGAAATTGCAGATAAACAAACCAAAAAAAAATTCTTCCACAAATCTTCCCTGCAAAGTTAAATGCTTTTAATCTACCATTGTTTTATTTCTCAATGAATATTTGCATGAAAGTATACATATGTAAGAACTCATAATTTATTTTATGAGATCATATCCCTGTATGTTGCCCAGGTTGAATTTGAATTTCTGAGCTCAGAATTACTCCTGTCTCACGTCCCAACGTAGCTAGAACTATAGACATGCACCGCTGTGCTCCGATTCACCTACAGAGGCTTAAAATAACTAGTAGTATAAAAGCTGGTTCTATTTTATTTTTGACAGAAATAATGAACTACATAAGTCTTGTCTCTCAAAATTAAAACATTTGAAAAATGCAGATTGTAGTCTTTATTTGATTTTCACCACCTTCTTTAAACATTATAGTTAAATGGTAAATATATGTGAATAAAATAATGATTGAAAGGAATGTAACAGGAAATTGATCCCATTCCATCCTGGCAGGAACTGTCAGTGTAAACTTGAATTCTATAATAAAAGATGTGTATTTGTATAATTTATCATAACGTGAATATTATTTTTGTGTCATGAAATATATATTTGTCAGGAATTGAAAATGAGTCATGTTTAGACAAGGCATACTTCATCTTTTAAAAATTGATCATATTGTGCTGACAGTGTTAAAAATAGCTGTGCTTCGTGCTCCTTCCACCTATGTACAGCTGAACAGCAAGGGTTTACTTTAGAAATAATTTACTTGATAGAAAGAATATTATGTATGTATGAACTTTTCCAAATAGGTATAAAAAGTGCTTGATTTTTATGTATTTAGTTACACAGACTTGCAATTTTCCTCATTTAATTAGAAATAACTATAAACACTAAATTATTCTAAACTGACAATTTTAGTCTTTTACTACTTATTTCCCACATCTTACATAAGGAAAATAAATCATAAGTACACCTCTGAACTTGAACCATGCCATAGAACTACTATTAGTATTAGTGGTATTTGGAGCATTTTTAGTTTCCATGGGGTTATATTTAAATATTTTATTGCTAACTTATAAATTAATACCTTTATGATTCATTTTAATATTCTTTTATAATTGTTAAAAAATAAAAGTGTAGTATCAAAAGCTTCAAATGCATCAGCATGAATCATCATATATATCTATATTTTAAAACAAATACTTTAAACATAGAAATAATTTCTAAGTTCATGACTAATAACACAACATTTTGTAAGCATCACTTAAGCTTTTCTTTATGTCATTTGGAAGATTTGTTTCCCTTAAAACATTGGACTTGAGTGTTACATGTCTTGTCACCTTCTGCTCTCATCCCAAGCAGGATATCAGTGTCTTAACTTCAAACATGAGTGAATTTTTTTAACTGAAAATGTACTAGTAACCCACTGTCCTTGTAGTGTAAGATGCCCTATCAACTAATGCTTGAGAACATAGACAATGCTGACAATATTAGCTGTGAGGAGTCTTTTTAATATATTCAAATTGTAAAATTCTGTTTCTGAACTAAAGAAAATGGAAAAGAAAACTAACACAGGTTCATGACAAGCACAACTATATACTCATGAAGTGATAGACTCAATTAACAATCAGCTTTATGTGCAATAGTTTGGGGAAATAAAAATAAATAAATGAATAAATAAAAACATTTACTGTGTTTTTACCAATACAACAGTTTTCTTCTCTTTCTTTGTTTCTTTTTTTTTTTTTTTTTTTTTTTACATTTTTTAAAATTTATTTGAGAAAGGCAGAGAGAGACACAGAGAGAGGGAGCACACCAGGGCCTCCAGCTATTGCAAACGAAATCCACATGCATGTGCCACCTTGTGCATCTGGCTTAAGTAGGTCCTGGGGAATCAAACCTCAAACCAGGTCCTTAGGCTTCACAGGCAAGAACTTAACCATTTCCAGACCCAGACATTAGTTTTCTTTTTTGCAAGGTTGTTGAACAAATCACTGGTGTCAGGCACAACAGAACAAGTGAATGAATGAATGATAGCTCCCTGATTGTGAATGTTTTCTGATTGTTGTAGTCCGGTTCGCATTGCTGGTAGAAATCACCCAACAAAAAGCAGCTTCTGGGAAAAAGAGGTTTATTTTGGCTTAAAGGCTCGAGGGGAAACTCCACGATGGCAGGGGAAAATGATGGCATGAGCAGAGGGTGGACATCACTCCCTGGCCAACATAAGATGGACCACAGCAACAGGAGGGTGTGCCAAACACTGGCATGGGGAAACTGGCTATAAAGCCCATAAGCCCACTCCCAACAATACACTCCCTCCAGGAAGCATTAATTCCCAAATATCCATCAGCTGGGGAGCTAGCATTCACAATACCTAAGTTTATGGGGGACACCTGAATCAAGCCACCACATTCCACCCCTGGCCCCCATAAACTGATATCCATACATGATGTAAAATGCAATGCATTCTTCTAACTTTAAAAGTCCCCATAGCTTTTATCAATTCCATTGATGTGCATACATCCCCATGGTCTAAGATCTTTTAACTGAGCCATAATACCAAAAAATATCCTCAAAAAGCCCATAATAGCACAGAATACACATTCACACTGCAAAAGATGGCACTGGGCATAGCAAAGAAACATTCAACCAACACAAGATTTAAAATAACCAGGGCAAACAGCAAACTCTGTAGCTTCAAGTACAGCAACTCTAGCCAGTGACAAATCTTCAAGTCTGATAATTCTACCAGCAACAAGTCTCTGGCATTCCAATTCCGCCCCTCCAGCTAGGCTACTTACAGTCCTGAGAACTTCAACAGGGCCGGCAGCTCCTTGGTAGCCATCTCATGTTCCCGGCATCTCCACTGGGTCTCCACTGCAAGCCATGGCTCATCTTCATGGCCCCATGGGGTCTCTATGCAGGCAACCAGCAAACCTGCTTCACACTGCCCATGGCCATTTCCAAAACACAAGACCGTGTTGCAAACTCAATGACCCTCTTTCCAGCATTTCTTATACTCCACAATACCAGGTAGGGTGCCAATTTGTTAATCCGGGGTGGGGGGGAAGCAGACTTTGAAGAACAGGACACTCCTTGAGCACCCAGGCCCTTTCAAAAGAGTTTACATTCTTCTTGTTGCCCCAGTGCAGGTCAGCTAGTCCAATCTCAAAGGTTGTAATCTCTCAGTTGCAGCTGAACAGGCAACAGTTCACCCAAAGATTTTTCTTTTTGTGCCATATCCCTCTGTTTACACCAGTTCATTTCTACACAAAGCAACCCTGCACAACTTCTCAGGACATGGGCAAAAGAGCAAGCTTCTCACATAAACTGCTAGCCCAGTCCAGGCAAAGCTTTTTCTCACCCTTATAAGCCAAACCTCACAGTCCATAGTTCTTACTGCATTCAGGTCTTGCAGCTTAGACCAGAATAGTCCATCAAGCTGTACTTACAAAACTGCAAGGCATCTCTTAGGCCAAGATTTGAAATCCTTCCACTTTCCGCTTGAAAATCAGTTCCAAAAGGCCAAAGCCACACAGTCAGGTGTCTAGCAGCAACCCCACTCCTGGTACCACTTTACTGTTGCAGTCCGGTTCGCATTGCTGGTAGAAATCACGCAACAAAGAGCAGCTTGTGGGAAAAAGATATTTATTTTGGCTTAAAGGCTCGAGGGGAAACTCCACGATGACAAGGGAAAACAATGGCATGAGCAGAGGGTGGACATCACCCCCTGGCCAACATAAGGTGGGCCACAGCAACAGGAGGGTGTGCCAAACACTGGCATGGGGAAACTGGCTATAAAGCTCATAAGCCTGCCCCCAACAATACACTCCCTCCAGGAGGCATTAATTCCCAAATACCATCAACTGGCGAGCTAGCATTCACAACACCTAAGTTTACGGGGGACACCTGAATCAAACCACCACACTGATCAAACATCCAATTAGAATGAATCCTTGGAAACTGATTGTGATTGTACTCAGCAGCATTGTTATGCTTCTAACATAACCACTAACTACTCATCTAACCCTGCTTCAGATGGGTCAACCTACAGGAGAGTAAAGAATCTCATTCTAGAAAAAAAGCTGATAGGCCATGAAAAGACAAGTTATGATGTGATGGGTTTTGTGATGTCAATACGTGTGCATCAATGTCTAGAAAGAATTCTCTACTTCTTGTCCAAAAGAGAAATTCAACTAAGAATTATCTTCTAAGCAATTTCAAAATAATGTCAGAAGGCTATTTCAGATTAGGTATAGATTATCAGAAGATGCAATAACATTCTTTAGTCAAAAGTATTTTCATTTGAACCCTTTCTTCTTCTCTCCACAGGTGTAAAAAAAAAAAAAAAAAAAAAAAAAAAAAAAAAAAAAACAACCAGGCTTTCTTTTGATTTGAAGAGCTGTTATGTTACTTATTTAGATACAACTTTACCCCAATGAGCACAGGGCATTGATGAGCACAGCTCATCACTGTGGACACAAGGACTCTGACACAGATGGAGGGAAAAAATACAGCCACATTGAGATATCCCAGGACCTGTGCCCTAGGATGGGTTTATCCTGCAGAAAGGCACCTTAATGTGTTGAGCAACACTGCTCATTGTTCATGCTTTCTCAGCCTGGTAGAATGTCTTACTGGAAGAGTAGCATGACGTCGAAAACAGTACCATGTTTCCTTTATGCTGATTCTCAAGTTTGCCCATAAGTTCAGCTTGATTGTCTCTAGTGTGCCTCGTGCAAGTTATTACCCAAATAAACATTTGCTGATATAAACATTGAGAAAGAATCCTATCTGGGGCCAGTGTAGAAGACATCCCCTATTTTATTTCTTAATGTGTACTTTTCTCAATGCTTAATAACTCAGACATGATGTGATGTATGAGATAGCAACATGTGATAAATACCTGTCTACGTTCCTTCTGTAGATATTTTTAACAGGAACACGTCCCGTATCTTGCCCCTTTCATTCTAGCAGACAGCAAAGGTCCCAGAGTGGAAAGGCATCACGATCAGGCTAGTTTTTATTACACACAGGGGAATGGTTGAAGGCATGATAATCTAGGGAAGAAAGATGTTCGATAATGTTTACACATTTAGTTCCCACTGGCATTTCACCAGCTTGGAGCTTTGCGCTGTCCCTCTTAATCTGAGAAAGTGTGTCCAGACCCTCAGCAAGAGCTCAAGGAGCACCAGATGATGGGGCAGATGGCAGATGACTAATTTGGCAAGCCTCTATGAGTGGAAATTGTTCGCTTTAATTGCATGTCAAGTCCAGTACCTACATTAAAGTTAAGGGCTTAGCACTTCCACTGAAATTAAAATGCTGCAATGTAAATTGAGAGGACTTGTTTTGTGGTTTGGGGTGGGGCCATAAGAATGCAATCAATAATGGAATTGAGAATGTAGTAGTGAGGGAATATTATTTCATTCATGTATGAGTGGCATAAGTGCAATTTCTAATCACTATGTCTTACTAATATGCTTCTCTACCTTGACACAGGAATTTTGAAGCATATAAATTAAGAAAAATCATTTAAAGACAAGAAAACTATTTTACATAATGTACTGAAAATAACTTTTAATTATTTCATCTTGACTAAGTATTTGAAAAATAAAATGGAAAACAGACACATTAAGAAGATTGTTTTTTGTGCAGAAAGTCTAGATTAGGGAGGACAACTCAAGCAGTATCCTTCAAAGATAGGAGGAAAATAAATATTTTTTAACATCTATCTTTTTGTGACAATCTGTACATCATGGAGTTGATTTGATCATTATGTTGCTTAGCAGCTTAAGAATGAGGGAATTTAGAAAGTTTTAAGTAAACAAAAGTAATAACTTAGCAATTCAGTTATAAACAGATCAGCACATGATCATGTATAGTCTGTGTACTTGGCTGTCCTCCACCCATGATTCCTAATGTCCTTTCTTCCAGATTTGTCACACTGGGAGTCTTTAAAACAGTGGTGGAAGATAAAGACCATAAAGATCAGCAAACACATAAGGTCACATCTTTGAAGTATACCAGGTTTTACAATGAAAATTAAGTTATGACTGTTCTTACATAAAACAAACTGTTAAACACATTTCCTAATTTTATATTGATATTTATACACACACACACACACACACACACACACACACACACACACATATATATATATATATATATATTTTGTTTGTTTGTTTGTTTTTCGAGGTAGGGTCCCACTCTGGTCCAGGCTGACCTGGAATTAACTCTGTATTCTCAGGGCGGGCTTAAACTCATGGCGATCCTCCTACCTCTGCTTCCCGAGTGCTGGGATTAAAGATGTGTGCCACCATGCCCGGCTTTATACTCATTTTTTTTTTATTTATAACCCTTTTAAAATTAACTAGAATATAGAATTTATGAAACATAAACCCATTATAAGTATTTATCGTTCAACTCCTACTCACATCTGACTAAAATGAAGTTTTTGCAAGCATATTTACTATTAAACCTACAAATAAATAAGATAAATAAATCCAGAGTCATATTAATGAATCAGTGATTTTACTTTATAAAAAAATAGGAAGATGGTTAATATTTCTAATTCATTAATAGGTTGAAAAATTTTAAAAGGAAATTAACATGAAAATCAATATTAAAGTCTAAGATAAAAAATCTCATTAAATGGGACTCTAATATACAGTATGGTAAGTTGTATAGTAATGCAAGTGGCAAATTCCTATAAATGTTTAGGGAAAGAATAGGACTCATGGGCCTTAAAATAATCAAAAGTTCTATGCTCTTACTACTAAGGTGTATATTTTAATAACACAGGACAGAATTTTACTTTTTCCTGGTTAAATAGCCTAGCTATATATATTTTTTAATCTACACTGTCTATTACCAATTCAGTGGTCTCTTAACTTTCAGCAACATTTAGTCACCCAAGCCTTCATTCCTCAAGTGGCTACATAATAGTACTTCCTGCATTGGGTTATTCTTTTCTATTGGTCTTTATTACAAGGCATGGTATTTATGCCAAAACACACCCAAAGTGATCTCTGTGTTACGGGTATTGTGGAAATGCTATCCAGTAATCCGAAGCACTTACCCAGCCAACTACAAAACTCCTTTCTTTCCTGTTAAGTCAGAGGCAGAAGGACCCAATGTTGCTGAGTGACCAACTCAACTTCTTTTTCAATAGCATCATTGTGGTGCACAGTAAGTGCGGAACTGATGCCTATTTACCAAAGTGGCCATGGAAGGCTTCTTCTGAACTATGATATTTACATGAAGATGATGCTTATTTTCAAAAGATGATAAGAAGCTCCTATTTCATAGTGTGAACAGAGATCAAATTTGTTTCTAGAAAGAGTCACAGGAGTAACTTGTGTTGGGAAAGTGTACAACTAACAATTTTTGGAGGTCAGACATAAAAATCCTGGACATCAGTTAGGTTTCCACTAACTCCACAGAAGAGGTTGCATTGGCTCAGATTTAATATCTAAAATAACAATAGTGGCATATTTGGATCTATTTGGGGCTATATTTTAATAGAACTGATGAAACTTGTCATATCTACATAGCTACAATAGGACTCAGAGAGTCTCTGAAATTTTTGCTTTGTTTATATATTGTCTGTATTTTTTAAATTTTATTTTTTAAATTTATTTGTTTGCAAGCAGAGAGAGAGACAGAGATAGAAAGAGAAGAGAGACAGAGATAATGGGTGCGCCAGGGATTCCAGCCGTTGCAAATGAACAACCAGATGCATGTGCCCCTTTGTGCATCTGGCTAATGTGGGTCCTGGGGAGTCGAGCCTCGAACCGGGGTCCTTAGGCTTCACAGGCAAGCTCTTAACCACTAAGCCATCTCTCCAGCTCTTGTCTGTATTTTTTAAGGGATAGTTTTTGTTTACAATGTTGGAAGTCAAATGCAGTACCTCATGCTCACAAACTGCGGTAGTTCCTAAAGTGTGTAAATGAAACAAACATGGCCTGTATATACTGTATGTTGCTCTCTTTGCTATATGTATTTCACAACTGCACACATCCTTACAAAAAACATTGAAAGTTTCATAACAAATATTGTTCAATTATTCTATGCAAATAATGTTAAGATAATAATCATCATTTGTATCCCAATTATTATTTTATGATAGGCATTTTGATGTAACTGTTTAGGAAATTTAAATTTAATTCTTTTTTTTTTACCCCTCTGACTATCTTTTTATTGCAAGAAACTGGACAGATGATTTCATGGTCATAAGTCTGAAAGCAACAATTGATTTCTTCTTTTTAAATATGGATATTGGCAATGTTCATTTCCTTATTTTACAACTTTCCCTATGAATAAAATGTATAATTGAGTTAACCAACCTTTTTATATTGCTACATATATTTAATTCCTGGTCTTTCCTATTGAACTAAGATAACATATTTCCCTCACTGTTGGATGCAAGTCTTAATTCTAGAGGAACAAAAGCTTGAGTTTGCAAGTATAGCTACATTTGTAATTGAGTCAATACTAAATAGAATTATTGGCAATTTTATTAAGGCCTTACATGCAGCTTAACTGCTGGAGTTTCATTTGGAATGACTCTCTGGGGATCACAAGCAAATGTAGGATTTGTGAAGCTTGAACTGTTTGTGAGCTTATCATTTGAGGACTTTTTATCATTGTTACCAAGGTAGGCTGGATTTTGTTAAACTTACTATGGCTGGTGAAGAAGATTTTTCAATTCTGTTTTGATAAACAGCTTTGTGGAATCAATGAAAGCTGATGGCTTAAGCATTGTCTTGTGTACATGGCCTGATTGTAAAATCAATTGACAAATAGAGGTTGTGAGGCATTCGGGGAAAGCTTCATGAAGAGAACTGCAAGTGATTCTTATGCTTCTATCCAAACTAATTCCTTAAACTCCAAGTCAGTCTTTCAAGATAAATTATATAATGAAATATGCTATCAGTTCTAGATTGCTTTAATCAAACCTGAAAGAAAGCCTTATTGACATAATAGTATAAATTACTCGAAAAGTATATTGTAAAATATCCCCACATTAGAATGTCTTGTGTGTAAAGTATCTTGACTAATCAGATTTATGGCTTATTGTAGCAACATAAGGTATGAAAAGCATTTCTAAACATGATTATTCTAATTTTACTTTTTAATAAGATATGTAAAAAGACACATTTGATCTTTTGTTGAAGAGTACCAAAAGTTCAAATAAACAAAAACGATTCTATTTACATTATAATCCAAACAAATCTAGAGCGAAATAATCAGAATCATTAAAATAACCTATGATTAAAGCTAAGACTATGTAGTGGGCATATAAATGAGTCTATTAGGTACCATATTGACTGTATTCACTGAGTACAAAACTAATTAATACAAAAATAAAATAAAATAAAAAATTTTAAAAAACAAGGTCTTCCAGAAAAAGAAAGAAACCTTCCCTTGATCTATAAGCTTCAATAAATAAATATCTCTTCCTCCACTAAAAGAAAAGAAAAAAATAATCTATTATATGTCATATATGGATCTCAGTCATCATTAGTTTAAGATAAAACATTTAATATAAGTGTAAAATACCAATTATTCAAACATATTAATTTTTTTCAGGTAATTTTTATGATTCTTACTACTCTTTTTGCAATGCATATGTACTTTAAAAGTTAAATATAGGTGTATAATAGAGTTATTTTATTGGAGTTCAATCTGGCAATAGAGGTAGACAATTGTAGTGTAGTGGGTTGATAATGATACTACCACTGTGCCTGTCTCTACATGTTATATAACAATATGTTTATCTTTGTCTTTGCAGTGTGCGCAGGAACAGAAAATAAGCTGAGCTCTCTGTCTGACCTGGACCAGCAATACCGAGCCCTACGCAAATACTATGAAAACTGTGAGGTGGTCATGGGCAACTTGGAGATCACGAGTATTGAGCACAACAGGGACCTCTTCTTCCTGAGGGTACAGCTGTCTTTTTTGTTTTTTTTCTTTGTGAATTGACATGGGGTCATGATATAAAAAGTAAAACCTGCTTGCCTACGCCTGTTAGCCTTGTTCCTCTTTTGGCCAAATATGTGACTTACAGGCAGAGAAGAGCAACAGAGAACCGTACCCAGGAAAAGAGCATGACTAACACCATCACGGTGACTGACACCCTGAGTTTAGAGCAGTTCCAGCTGTCATGACTTGAGAGAAGATTGTGTCAGCATGTACAGAACAGTCAGAGAACCAATCAGATGAGAATGGCTGGCATTAGCCATTCATCCCCTTTCCTGTCCAATTCCAATTACTTTGGGCTATTTTAACTATTTCCTTGTATATTAATATAAACAAAAAATTGACTGTCTCAATAAAAATGAGTGCAGCACATTTGATTATGAGCCACTAATGATTTCAAGTAGACTCATGGAAAAATCTCAAGCATATATATATATATATATATATATATATATATATATGAAAATTACCCTGAAATATATATGATATTTTATGTTTATTGAAACTTAAATACTTCCTAAGACCACTGTTTTTGTTGTTGTTATTGTTGTTTTTATAAATTAAGATAAAATTTATAAATATGGTTATAATATTTAAGGAATAATAAATTACTTAGAGAACTATGGTCAGGTTAATGATTTTAGATAAGTAGCAAAATGCTATTTAAATATTTTAAATTTAAAAACACATCTATAATTTTTTTGAAAAAAATGTAGAGAAAATGATTAATCTCAAACCATGTTTAACCTCATGTGGTTAAATTAGGAGCCACTTAAAAACTCCTCCCATTCTAAACTAAGGGAGTGATTAGTAACCAGAGGTATTTCTTTATTTGACAGCTTGGTCAAGAGTGCTCTATTTCTACAAGCACCATTAGTTTTAGTACTCATGGTGTTTAGTTATGACATCATTATTATAATTATTTAGTAAAGTTATTTGAATTTTTTTAAAGAGGGCCATAGAACCACTTAACAGATTGGTAACAGGCTCTTACTTTTAAAAGGAAAAGCACAGAATATTTCTAGATTGTATGTGAGCATTCCTGTAAGGGAAACTTAAAGATGAAAGCTCAGTTCTAAAGTCAGGGGAACAACATGGCCCATTAGATCCAAGCAGTATAAGATAGTTGACAAACATAATCTAACTTATTATAAATTTTATATATGATAAATAATAGTCTTTTAATGAGTAACATGAAAGCATATTACTTTTCAAAATGTGTCAGGTGTCACATATTACAATTGTATATATACATGCATATATTTAAGTATATTATGCATGCATATCTATGTGTGTGTGTGTGTATATATATATATATATATATATATATATATATATGTAACAAAATTATGAGGAAAACAATAAAAATGTAGACTCATAAAGAAGGCTGGGTATTGAGGTAATTGGCAGAGAAATGAATGGCTAATTCTGAAGGACTTGGCTATTTTCCTCAAAGAGGTACTGAAATTGAATCATAAAAAAAATACAGAGAAATTCCTGAGGTGAGGGGATTAGGAGAAAAAACATCCCTGTGGGAACACCATAACGTAAGGCCTTGGTCTAAGTCCCAAGTCAGATAATAAATGTGTCCAGAGTATGCATTCTTTCAGACCCTTGGCACACACATGTAAATAAATCAGGTAGTTGCTGCCCTTAAAGAACCTAGAGTGCAGAGTCGATGAAGAGAAAGTTTTAAAATAAAATAAAATACTGCATGGAGAGGCAGTGTTTCTTAAGCCAAAAATACTGAGGAAACCTGAGCATCTAAGTGACAAGACTTTGGGATAGATATTATGGCCCAGGTAGTTGAAAACAGTTAAGTCAGCAGGTAAGCCAAGGACAGAACTATCTGTATATAGCATTCTTTGCTACTGAGCTGTGACTACTAGTACTGAGAACTTAAAGCAACAGTCCCATTTAATAATAATAATAATAATAATAATAATAATAATAATAATAACAATAATACTATTTTACTAGATGATTCATAATTTCAGATTATACTTCATGCTACAAGCTCTGCAAATTAAAATCTCATTTTTTTCCTAAAAGCCACACCAAAACTCACCTGCAACTCTACTCCACATTACACCATTCCTCAGTATTAACACTTTGTAATACATAGAACCCAAAATAAAGGAGGTCTAGTTGCTTTATATTATACCACTATATTTTGAATGTATGGGGTTGGCAATTAACCTTTATTATCCTGTTTTTTTACATTAGATCAATTTATGTGGATATAAATTATTGAACATTTTTATACAGACTTTATAATTTCCCATATTAAAATAATTCTCCAATCTATATAGGGTGTAGAGAGACACATGAGTAGTAACTATAGCTATAGAAATTGTTTTTGTGACTAAAGCATTTTTCCATCCTTATTTTTATCTGTAACTAGGATTATGACAGTGTTTTTCGAGTTGTTTTGTGTGATACAATATCATTCTAATTTATATTTCCTAACATGCTAGCTATTATTTGAAAAAAAATACCTAAAACATAAGAGGTTAAGTATTTGTTGACTAGATAAGTTGGTGAATATTTGTTAAAATTATAGATCTACAGTGTATTTTGGTTTCTGATGTAAAATGTTATGTAGATGAACACAGCTCTTTCTCTTCATTGTCATGTCATGTCATTGTCACCTTACTTGTATGACAGGTGTAGGAAAAAGAAACAGTCTGTGCCAGTCAGAACCCATTCCCAGGAAGAGTTGCTATTATAACAAGAGCATCCATTCAGTTTCTGTCTCAGTTTCTTGTCCACTTGGGAACCAAGACACAGTGATATTTTGTCTTGGGATCTGAACATTATAGAGAGATGTGCAAGCATCCTACAACCCTGAAACAGATACAAAGAGGAAAAAGAGAGAAAGACAACATTTACCCAAATTCCTGACAGGTGGTATTCATCCATGTGTACGCTCTAGTCTGCCTCTCCTGACTGGATGGGCCCATTCATTCCTTCCCTTTGGACCCTTACTATAATACTACAGCTTTAAATAGCTTCAAAGTAAGTTCCCTTATTATTATTATTATTATTTTTTCATCTGTTCAACTGGATAGGGTTGTTTCCATTTACTGATATGCCTCATCCAGTACCCTTTCCTGGATCTAAAAAAGGCAACAAAAGTTGGCCTTTGATAGTGACTGGATGATAGGATGGAAGGACTCTTCTTTGGTTACAGTGCTTGCCTTGCATATGGGAAACTTTGGGTCCCTTTCCCAACATGAAATGAAACTGGGCATAGGGTAGCACTCCTATAATACCAGACTGCAATATATGAAATTCTTTCTCATAAAGAAAAAAAAAAAAACAGACAAATTGAATGGAAGTTGTACTTTAGTCTTTAAAAAACCTGCTACACTTTAGAGATACTTCTTTAATCTTTATTATGTTGTATATATCTTCTTGGAATATTTTCAAATGTGTTGTTTTCAATATGCTTCTGTCACAGCCATGACACTCTTTTAATTCAGCTTTCTTGAAATCTCTAGTTTTTGCATTTCTTCTTGGTGGAACAAAAGTCAAGTTGACTGTGTTTAACATTCAACTCCTAAACCAACACAGTTAGCTAGAAAAAGGCTTTAAAACTTATTGACTCTGTACTTTATGAGCACCACAAGGTTAAAGTATATAACAGAAAGCAGCAAGGCATAGAAATCACAAATTTTGTGCTATTGTCTTACACTCTGTGAACTCTCTAAAACAAGGCAAAATATAGAAAGTAATGGGAATGAACCGTGGGACCTTTTACCCTCATTAGAATTCTAGAGAGCTTCCTCTTTTTTGTCATCCTATTGGTCTGCATTGGTGGAATTTGTAACTTAGTACTTCTAGAAATGTTCCTAATTTTTTACAACAAACTTTTTATCTAGTTTATGTATCCACATTGGTCAATAACTGTTAATTGCTAACTAATGTGCATACAATTTGTCCTTCTCTGTTGCTGCAATAGGTGGTAATGTTTGATATGCTTTAGTTTTATGCAAATTGTTTAGAAATAGTATATCTTTGGTTTAGTATAATTAGTCAGCATATGGACCAGGGATAGAAACAATGTCACCAGTTCATTGGACTTCTGTATGCTATACTCAAAAATAGTTTAAGTCTTAGCTGTTATACATATCTTTTATTACTGAAAATGAATAAAGTAAATACAAAAGACATATCAAAATAGAAGCATATAGTCTATAGATTCTACTCTCAATAGTAAAAGTCTAAGACTTTGAAAGTGTAGGAAGATAGCTTTTTTTAAAGTAAAATATCGACGTTGATTCAGATAATAATAAATACATGCTATGAGTATGTATCAAGTAATTACTGGTATGTACATGTGTCTCTGTGATCCAGGATAACTAGCCTGAGAGATTCTGGGGGAAATTCCTGCCTCTGCTTCCTTTGTCACAGTAATATCTCAGGAGCTCATGCTATTGTGTCTGGGTTTACATGGTTCTGTGAAAATCAGGTACTCCTGTTTGTGTAGCATGCATATTATCCATTGAAACATTTCTCTGTTCCATGCACCAAACTTTTATGAGCATAATCTGTTCTCATAATATATTTGGCATAACTTTGTTTTAATATACAAGAAATAATTTCATATGTCTACCTGTTAAGTTACTATTTCAATAATGATATTTTATAGAAACCACATACTTTAATTTTTCTCTAACACAATATTTTATCTTTAAATTCAAATATAGCCTTAGGTTTTTATTAAAATAATACTTGATGATAATAATATGAAACACAAACCTTTATTTTAGTTAGGATGAATACAAGATTCTTAATGTACAATGATATTGCATTTCAATTACTTTCTGTGAACATGCAATGTGCTTAACATTTCCAGTGTGGAACAGAGATGGATATGGTTTATTGTCTTCCTCTCTCATACATGATTTTCTTATGGATAATGGTATGTGATTGCAGAAAAGCAGAGATATGCTAACTGACTTTCTACTATCTTAAACCTTGACCTCATTATTTTGTTACACTACAGCCTGAATTGATGCTTAGCAACAGTAGTTATGGAATTGCATCAGGTACCATTGTTTTGGCCCATCTTGGAACATATTTCAACAAGGATCAGAAACTAACTGAACTCACTAAAAATGTCATCATAAATTATTAACTTTTCCAGCTTTAGTGACTATACTTGAAATGTCCTTTGTTTTTTAGAGCGGATAAATGGAAATAAATCTATCCATATACATATGTTTCTATATTTGTATGTGTTTCCCATATTCTCTTACTCATGCAGTTCTGTGCATATGCTATGCCCATTGTTAGAAAGGGTTAGCAAAACACCATATTGAACATTTTATAGTTAATCAAATAGTTAATTTACAAAGCACTTATTTCTTTGGATGAGAAAGTGATTTATTGAATATTTTGTTTAAATGCTAGTTATGTCTTCTTTCTATATTTGTGTTTTAGCTCATTATATATCAGATAGAATGAATTGTGTGGGGGATGCTGATTACACCAGGGTAAGAAAAGTAGTCATTTAAAAATCAACTTTATTGGATATGTATACATACACACACACCTATATGTATATGTATGTGTGTATATATATATATATATATATATATATACATATATATATATATATATATATATGTGATGATGAAGTATGACACTACACAAGCTTGGATTATTTTTCTGAAAACTGATGTACAACAGAAAAGTGGTATATTCATTATTAATTAAATGTTGGGTGAGTGAATGAAACCCCTATATCATGTATTTATATTATTTAGCTAATTCATTAAATACAGTATATTTTCTTCCATGCCACCATTGGTGGCAGATGCAAGAAAAACAATAAAGCATCCAAATATTTAGGAACTACAATCACTAGATTCGAAGGAGCTATAGTTTCAAGAAATATATTGGTCAGCTAAAAAGAATTAGAATAAGATAGTATGGTCTAACTTGAAGTTTTCAGTTCTGTTGGAACTGCATGCAAAACTCTTTGTGGTGAAACATATTTTCTATATTTTGATGGTGATTATTAAGCTGTGTGCAATTGAGAATACTAAAACGGAAACAGAGAGAGTAATATTATAACATGTCAGTTAGGGCAGAGCTGACTTTCTGGGTTAAATGCAATTTTCAAAGCTTTGATAGTTTCTGCAAGCTGTTTCCAAGATCATTGTACATAATACATATGTAATTTTGTATGTATGTATTTACAGCTGGCTTTTAAACTGAAACTTGATTTTATACTAAATCTAATCATGGGGCTTGTGTTGCATTTAGAAAAGCTTTGCAATTTACACTTGGCTTAGGATAGTACTTTTTTTTTTTTCTCAGAGGTTAAGTACTATCTAATGTGCAAATATACATTGACTCAGAATCCTAGTGTACTTCACAAATCCTTCAGCACAAAACAAATAAAAATGTCCATATGCTTTATTTACAGTGACAAAATTTTATTTTTAAACTCCTTTTCCAAGGTTGTACATGCATGTGTATGTATGTATATGATGTGTGTATGTATATGTGCATGTCCCCGTATGTATGTGATGTGTGTATGTATATGTGCATGTCCCCGTATGTATGTGATGTGTGTATGTATATGTGCATGTCCCCGTGTGTGACTGCAGTTGCATTAATGTCATGGAGGTCAGACCTGGCCCTCCTCCTCTTTTGGGGGCAGGCGCTCTCATTTCTCGTTCACTGCTTCCCCCACCAGGTTAGGAGTCCTGGAAACTTCCATGAGATCCTATCTCTGCCAGCCTTCTTGTTGCCAGCACACTTTGGTTATAGACACTAGCACTGCATGTGGTTTCTGGGGATCAGAACTCAGGTCCTAATGCTTCCATGACAATTACTTTACCTTCTTAGCCATTACCCAGCTGCTCAAATTTTATTCGTAATCATTTCGATGAAATATAAAGTAAATATATGTCTCCAAAATATTAGTGACTAAATAAAATTGTATGCATATTAAAAGTTTATATCTAACAGTAAATATTCAGAATGTTATTGGAATAAAATGCAGAAATAAAAGACAGAATATTTATAAATCTAATATTCATTAGGATACAACTACATTAGCATAAATTAATGAGGACTTATGTTTAAACATGTAAATGTAAATCATAATTTTCTAGTATCCAGAATCAGGCTAATATACAATACTAATCTTCTTCAAGGTTTTTAAGAGAATTATTAAAGATAGTAAAACTACTGAATAATAAAATTAATATTACTAATAAAAGTAATTATTATCAAAGTTTCTTTTAGAATGTACTTAATACAAAGTATATTTAATTCCCCAAATCAATATAGTGCACTTGCTAGCTATCATGTTTTACTGAACTCCTTTCATTAGTATCAACCATAGCACCCCCTTTCTCTGTAGCATCTCCACTGTAGCAATTATTTAAGAGACTCGTTTCTAAATTCTTAAATACCTACCAGGAAATGGCTATGTGTATTCTAACCAGAATTACGTCACATGACCCAGTGCCTTACTTTATAAATGCTGCTTAGCAAATATTTGTGAAATGAGTAAGTACATTTTATAAGAAAAAGTGAATTCTCTTGTTCTTATGTCTTCTTCAGTCAGAATGAATTATACAGCAATTATTTTATATTGTTTATATTGAAGTTCCTTTACATAGCTGTGTCTGTAGTATCCTTTGTCATTTCCATGAAATGTTTTGGTTAGGAATAAAAGATATGATAGCTGGAGAGATGGCTTAGTGATGAAGGCACTTGACTGTGAAGCCTTAGGACCTATATTTAACTCTCCAGATCCCGCATAAACCTGATGCAGAAGGTGACTCTAGTGTGCAAGGTTGCACAAGATTACACACACATCTGAATTGCAGTGGCTGGAGGCCCTGGTGCACCAAGCCTCTCTCTCTCTCTCTGTGTGTCTCTGATAAAAATAATAAGAAAAAATGATATGATACCAGTAGGAGAAATTCAGTAAACTGAATGTAAGCACTTACACTAGTATATAAAGACTGAAGAGGCGTGTAGATGGTACAATCTGTGACCTATGTTCTGTGATTATAGCAAAGCTATGTAACACTGTTGGGCTTAAGTAACTGCAAAGCTCCCCTTGGATATCTTGATATCTGGGGATCATCCCATTAAAAGTTTTTTCTCTTTATCCTGCTACTTCCAATTCACAAAAATAAATAAATTCATACAGTTTCTCTCTTTTCGAGGTATGGTTTCACTCTAGCTCAGGCTGACCTGGAGTTCACTAAATAGTCTCAGGGTGGCCTAAATATCATGGCAATCCTCCTACCTCTGCCTTATGAGTGCTAAGATTAAAGGAATGCACCACCATGCCCAGCCAGTTTCCTCTTTTGATAAAATGTCTTTCTACTCTGGAAAATCACACATACTCTAGCAAACCATTCCAAATATGATGCATTCACTTATTCCCACACTTACCATCAATTCAAACACAATTAATACCTTCCATTATTTCTCCCTAATATTAACTACATGACTATGTTGTATATCACAATATGGATTCATGTAAGAATATAAGTTGTAGACACATTATATCTAGGTATCTAGTTATTGGGAAGTACAGATTATAGTTCAATAGCCTTTGTTCCATTGAACAGAAAAATTTAAATGAGTTAAATGGTTCTCTTTTAGTGCATCTTTTTGTTTTGGAATTGTGTTTTCTGTGATAAAAAAGAAAGTCCTGTTAAGCTTCTTTAGACTCATCTTGTATGTCTTCCTGGACTAGGACTAGATAAGTAGCATTTGTTGAGATGAGTACAAAAACTGCCAGTTTTGAACCTAAAGCCATGTCCCACTGCTCATTTCAATCCAATGACTAATCCATTTTATAAATGACAGCTGAGTCTTAGAGAAATTCAATGTCTTTTACAGTATCATAGAGCTAAATGACGAAACATGCATTTCAGCTCATGCTTCCACGTCAGTCATTTTTCCCTTTCCATTGCCCACTATCAATGGTCATCTGTTACACAGAACACAATTTCAACAAATTCATTTAAGGTAGTGAGATTTTTATGACATCAACTCAGAATTTTAGATCTGTATTGATTACGGAAAAAGATAGGCCTGAGTAGAATCACAGCAATTTGGGGATTTCTCGATGCAAGTGGCAGTGAGTATGAAGGAAATCCATAAGACAAACTCTGTGGACAAAAACACCTACTTCAGTATTCATATTTGACAGTCAATATAATTAGATATTCCTGCAGTAATCAACAGGTTCTTGACCTTCATATATATATATATGAATATATATATTCGTATATATACATATGTGTGTGTATATATATATATATATATATATATATATATATATATATATACACACACATTGTTTATTATATATTGTTAATATTGGCTGTATATATTTTTTTATTTAATTACTTCAGATATACATTGACAGTCATGACCCCAAATCTAGCGAGTTTGAGGGAACCATTGCTGTAATAACATCAGCCTGTATTCAATTTGAAGTTTGTTCATACTTTTTCTTGGTTTTTCTTTTTTTTTTAAATTTTTTGTTTATTTTTATTTATTTATTTGAAAGTGACACAGAGAGAGAATGAGGCATATATATATAGAGAGAGAATTATCATGTCAGGGGTTCAAGCCACTGGAAACAAACTCCAGATGCATGTGCCCCTTGTGCATCTGGCTAATGTGGATTCTGGGGAATCGAGCCTTGAATTGGGGTCCTTAGGCTTCACAGGCAAGCGCTTAACTGCTAAGCCAGTTCTCCAGCCCTACTTTTCCTTGGCTTTTCTAGCTTCGCTTGGAGTCAGTTGTTTTCAATAAGTGGCACACTCTCCTGTTGCTCTTGTTCACCTTACGTTGGCCAGAGGGTGATGCCCACCTTTTGCTCAGGCTCTCATTTACCCCTGCCCTCGTGGAGCTTCCCCTTAGGCCTATAAGCCAAAATAAACCCCTTCCCCCCCAAAAGTTGGTCAAGTGCTTAGTGGCAGCAATACAAACTTGATTGCAACAGTAATGTTGGTACCGAGGAGTGGTATCATTTGATGCTAGACACTTTTGGAACTAGTTTTTAAGAGGAACATGGAAAGTTTTAAAACCTTAGCCTAAGATGGACTATTCTGGTCAGAGTTGATATATCTGAATGCAGTAAGAACTACGGACTATGAGGTTTGGCCTGTGAGGTTGAGAAACAGCTTTTCCTGGACAGAGCTACGAGCAGTTTGCATGAGAGGCTGGCTGTTATGGTCATGTCCTGAGAAGTTACACAGGGTTGCTTTGCATAGAAATGGACTGGGGTAAACAGAGGGATATGTCACAGAAAGAAGTCTTTAGGCTGAAACTGTGGCCTGTTCAGCTGTAATCGAGAGATTACAACCTTTGAGATTGGGCCAGCTGATCTGCACTGGGGCAGCAGGAAAAATATAGACTCTTTTAAAGGGTCCTAAGTGCTCAAGGAGTGTACTGTTCATCAAAATCTGCTTTATTCTCCCCTGGATTAACAAATTGGCACCCTACTTGGTATTGTGGAGTATAAGAAATGCAGGAAAGAGAGTGTCATTGAATTTGCAACATGGTCTTGTGTTTTAGAAATGGCCATTTGCACTTTTGAAGCATGTTTGCTGAATGCTTGCATGGAGACCCAATGGATCCATGAGGATGGACTGCGGGTAGCAGCAGAGACCCAGTAGAAATGTCAGGACCACAGGTGTCAGCTAAAGAAAGCTGCCGACCCCAGTGAAGTTTTCCAGGACTGTGAGTAGCCTAGCTGAAGGGGTGGAATTGGAACTCTACAGACTCGTTCCTGGTTAGAATTATCAGACTTGGAGATTTGTCACTGGCGAGTGTTGTTGGACTTGGAACTACAGAGTTTGATGTTTGCCCTCTTTAAATCTTGTACTGGATGATTATTCCTTTGCTATACCCAATGCCACCTTTTCCAGTGTGTTTATTCTGTTCCATTATGGGTTTGGGTGGATTAATTTTTTATTTTATTTTTTGGTATTATGGCTCAGTTAAAAATCTTGTACTATGGGAATGTTTTTGAACATCATTAGGATTGATAAAAACTATGGAGACTTTTAAAGTTGGATGAATGCATTGCATTTCACATCCTGGATGCTTATCAGCTTATCAGTTTATGGAGACCAGGGGCAGAATGTGGTGGCTTGATTCAGGTGTCCCCCGTAAGCTTGTCTTCTGAATGCTAGGTCCTCAGCTGATGGCAACTTGAGAATTAACACCTCCTAGAGGCAGTGTATTGTAGGGGAAGGCTTACAGGTATTATAACCAGTGTCCTCTTGCCAGTGTTTGATATACTCTCCTGTTGCTATTGTCCACCTTTCGTTGGCCAGAGAGTGATGTTCGACCTCTGTTTATGACATCGTTTTCAACGCCATCATGGAACATTCCTTTGAGTATGTAAGCCAAAATGAACACTTTTTTTTTTTTCCCCAAAAGCTGTTCTTGGTCTTGTGATTTCTGTCAGCAATGCAAACCTGGATGCTTTAGTTAGTTTCCATCACTATATACAATACTTGTGATCATTACGTTTTTAAGAGGAAGATTTTGTTTCTACTCATAGTTTGGGAGGTTCTACTTCCTGATTCTTTGGCCCTTTGGTTTTGGGTCTGTAATTGGGCAGAGTGTCAGAGTGTGGGCATGTAGCAGTGTAAAACCATTCTACCCTCCATGAGCTAGAAAACAAGCCAAAGGAATCCGTGTAGCAAAGTCCTCTCTGGAGGTTTGTTCTCAATGAGCGAAAGACCTCCCACTAACCCTCCAACAGGCCCCACCCAGGGTAATGAGCCTTTATCACATGGGCCTTGTGAAAACATTCAGCATTCCCACAGTAACATATGCTGCTGAGGTCTCAGATTTAAGCAATTTTCTCTTGGTAGTGACAGAAAGGTAAGAGAGAAAATTGTCAAGTGTATGTGTTGACAGCTTTCTTGAGTGTCTGTCATTTTCAGGAAGACTTCCACACAGTAAGTGTGCTTGACACATTCTCAGGACACAACAAAATACAAAATAGGAAGATCTCCAGAGGATAGAAGTGCTACTGAAGCATATTTTTTTTTTCAGTATAACTTCATTTGATATGAGTCAATGATCACTGCATGTCTTTTAAGACCCTTAATCTGATTCAGCAAACAAGACTTAATTTCACAAATGGAAAGTCATGCTTAATTCTTTGGTGGCAATAACCTACTTGTCTTTCCAAGGGCGAAGTTACCTAAAAGGCTTGGCTTCACCTTCTGTTTGTCGAATGTAATTGCAGCACGTTTAGAATCAAGATAAGGAGCTTCATTTTCATTACAGGAGCTGATATGGAGAGCAGTTCTAGGAATAAATGCACAGTGAAATGCTCTTGGAATTTCCATTGCAGTGCCCTCTTCTATGTGAGGAATTCCAGATGCCCATGCACTGTGCTTAGCCATGGTCTGTCTTCAGTTCTTATTATCTGTCACTAAGGAAGAAGAAACAATAGCAACCAGTTGACTACTTTCCATGAAGTGGACTTTGGAAGCATGTAATTAGCCATGGGGCAACAATCCCACCTCATGTCATTAGCCATGGGGCAACAATCCTTCTGAGAAAACATAAGACACAAATTCACAAACTTATGGAAACTCAGAACATAAATGTGGAGACAGGACAGAATTAGAAGGCTCAGAAGGGAATAGGCCTGGAAGAGAAGTCATAAGTACTGGAGAAAGGATAGATGTGAGTAAGCAGAAGGAGCTAAGAATTCAGAAAAATGCTAATCACCAAGGCTTGAGGTAAATGGGCCCTACAGTGTTTTCAAAATAGCTTATACTTTTTTTGTTAATGTTTTGAGTGGGATAGCCTCACCTTGTACACCTTTGACTCCTCCATTCAAGATTGATAAGGCACCTTTAGCCATAATATGTTGCATCTTCATGTACAATTTTTCATTTTCATTGAGAGATTCTCCCCATACCTTAGAGGAATCATAAGCCAATTACATTTTGCTGATGAGGGCACTGAGAAACAGGAAAGTTTCTTGACTTGTTTAGGGTCATTCATCATTTGTTGGCAGAGCTGAAAATCAGGACCTTCAAGACTCTTTCTGAACTTGTACAAAGTTTAACTTTGATAACAAGTAAGTTAAATTTATCTTGCCTGAATCAAAATTGGAGAAGTCATTCTATTTTTGTGCTTTGTAGATACAGAAAGCTTAATTTTTTATAATATGTTTTAAACAGAAATATATCTTAATATTCATAAATATTTAATTACTTGATTGTATCTTAGTAGTCTCCTAGACATGGCCTAGCAGTTTAAGGTGCTTGCTTGCCTGCAAAGCCTAAAAATGCAGGTTTGATTTCCCAATGCCCACATAAAACCAGATCTACAAGATGGCGCGTGCATTTGGAGTTTGCTTGCAGTGGCTACAGGCCCTGGCACACCCTTTATATCTCTCTATCTGCCTCTTCCTCTCCCTCTCTCCATAAATAATTAAAATAAATAAATAATTTTTAAAGTCAACACAAATGATGCAAAGGGCTGGTCCATTTCTTTGACCAACAAGCAGCCTACTGCACAATGACTAGCTCTTCTCAGACTACATTGGGACTATTATGTTCAGATAAAGATCCTAGAGTTAAGGGTGGATTGACTGACCAGAATTTGTCTGTTAGAGGAAACTGAATAGTATGCTTTCAGAAATCCATCCTAAAAATAACAGTTTGAAAGAGTGGGTGTGTTGGTGCTGGCAAGAATGAAAGAGAATAATCATGACTCTTAAAGATATTTGAAGTACTCTCATAGAAAAGTGAATGCCATAATTCTGAATTTTCTCAGAAGACAAAATTAGGCAGAAGTTTTAAAGAGGCAGATATTGGCTTACACTACAGATTTTGCTAACAATTATAGCATTCTAACAATATAATGGGGTGCCTTGTGAGTTTGGGAAAATGTACAAGAACTCTTAATTGAACACCTTGTATTTTCCAGGAACTGTGCCAATTGGCAGTAAAAACAGCCAAAAGAAAAGATGAAATTAAAGTAGCAGGTAGGTTGCAGACACCCAGTAGATGTTTCCTAATGCATTTCAGATTCCTGTGTTTTACTTTTGTATATTCTCAGCAATCTCATAACATCATCTCAGTATAAAAGTTTGGCAAAGATAGATCAGAGACCACCAAAAATCAAAAAGCAAAAAGTTTACCTCTCTGAGATGAGCACAAGTCAAGTGTGCCATTAACTTTTTTTTTTTTTTTTCTGTGCTCCTCACACTAGAAACTCAGCCAAGAAAAAGTAGAAAAGTAGGGACGGAATTTTATGTTTTGGTAAATGTTTTTTAGCAAATTCTAGAATTCAGGGATGGGAAAAATGCCTCAGCAGTTAAGGGACTTGCCAGCAAAGCCTAATGACCCAGGTTTGATTCTCCAGTGCCCACATAAGCAAGATGCACAAGGGGGTGCGTGCATCTGGAGTTCTTTTATGGTGGCTGGATGCTCTGGTACACTCATTCTTCTCTCTTCTCTCTGTACATGCTCTTTCTCCCTCTCAAATAAATATATAAAACAATAAAAAGAAAATTTGAGAATTATTTTATTCTTTTTGTTCTATTTTGTTGTTTTGCATTTTCTTAGAGTGTGAGATTTTTCCACAGCAGAACTCCATACTGCTCAAGATATCGATAGTAGCTGTTCCAACCTTCTTACTGATGAATTGAAAGGCTTGAGCTTTTCTGTTTTGTATAACTAATAACAATACTGTTTTCATTTTGGACAATTTCATTTGCTCCCTCAAAGATGTTGTCACTGTTATCCAAACAAAAAAACTGAGACTGAAATAATTTTTTCTAGGTCAATTAGCAGAACTTATCAGGTACCAAAGTGTTTTTTTTTTTTTTTTCCTTACAAGAACAATGTTAAGTTTTGTTTAAAATTAAATATGCTGGGAACTGAAATGTTTCATCAATGAATTCCTTAGAGGGAGGGGGGTGTCTCAGTGGATATAGTGCATGCTGCACAAGGGTGAGTACCTGAGTTTGAATACTTACAAGTCATGAAATGTCAGATTCTATAGTACTAGCATCTGTAATCTCAGTATACCTACAATAAAAAGGGAGGTGGAGACAGGAACATCACTTGGGAACTTCAGGCCAGTTAGCCTGGAAAACAGTGATGAATGAGAGACCCAGTGATAGAATTAAGGTGGAAGGCTAGTACCAAAACCTGAAGTTGTCCTGTGACCTCCACACATGTGCCGTGGAACATGTGTGTATGTGCAAACACACACACACAGAGACAGAAAGAGAGAGAGAGAGAGAGAGAGAGAGAGAGAAGTTCCATAAGCTAAAATTAGTTGTCTCAAATTGGATAAGTTTATAAATAGAATTCCTTAAAGCCAAAGTTGTTGTGCAGAATGCCACTTTGAAACTTACATATGAAGGGACAGTTTGTGGTCTTGCATTAATGGCATTAATGAACAAGAATGGAGGGTTAAAATTTCAGATAGTTTAATTGAAGTGCATTCTCTGATTGTAAGAATAACATGAAATAAGGGAGAATGTATATGAACCTTTACTTCTAATTTAAGCCTACTTAAAAAAAAAAAAAAAAAAAAAAAAAAAACTAAAATTTTCGACCATGGAGGAAAGTTTCAGTCATGGTTAGAATGGAAAGTTCTCATTTTCAAAATCAGTAAAACTATACCATGAGGAGACATACTCTATATTAGGTTAATTTTGAAAAGTGGATCCTACACAGTTTCAGTTACTATGTTAGCAGCCAGGGATGCAGAGACAAATGCTGCTAGCTCTTTAACCTTGGAAAGATCACGCTGAAATGACAGGGGCAACATAATTTCTTCATGGCATAAAGCTGTAAAAGCTGCTTTGTAGCTTTCGGAAAAGAACTGCATTACTGTCATCTATCACGGCCCTGCAGTGTCACAGACCTACTTGCTCTTATCCAGAACTTCATCTTCTTTATTCAGTGATCACATGTTCAACATCTACATGCCACACACTTGAATGTTTCTTTCCTTTGTTTTTTTTTTTAATTTTATTTTTTAAGTATTTATTTGAGAAAGAGAGAGAAAGAATGGGTGTTCCAGGGCCTCCAGCCACTGAAAATGCACTCCAGACACACGTGCCCCCTTGTGCATCTGGCCTGCCTGGGTCCTGGGGAATCAAACCATGGTATTTTGGCTTTGCTGGCAAATGCTTTGAGTACTAAGCCATGTCTCCAGCCGTCCTTTCTTTTTTAAATTTTCATTTTTAACATTCCATTCTTGTTCATTAATGTCATTAATGCAAGACCATAAACTAGCCCTTCATATATAAGTTTCCTCTGTGGAAAGTGCTGATTTTCTAATAGGTTCACCAATCAAGCACTATTCCCTTGGCTCTGTAACCAAACCTAGATCAACAAATAGTGATTAAAAATTGACTAACCCACACATCTCGTACAAAACAGTAAAACATCAGCAGATTCTGAAATATGATTAGCAATGCAAATGAGTGTACTTTACCTGTGCTATACAGTACCAAGAAAAAACAGAAACCCAAGTCTCCTGAGGACAGAACCCTCCAGAATACTGCTCTAATGACTCTTAAGGGCTCAAGATCTAGTTATCTATGCACTTAAAAGGTGCGTTATAATTGACCAAGATAATTTTTCTGTAAAATCTTTCCTTACATCCACTCAAGCAAAATGAGTTTTTTTTTCTTTTTCTTCTTTTTTCTTTTGACTTCCATCACTGCTAATATTTACTTATTTTATCTAACTTCACATACCACCTTGCAGTTTGTTTGCTTGAGTTTGACCCTCCCTTTGGAGCATTGTGTCTGGGACACAGTGGGCATTTGTGGTTTGTGAAGAACTCCTATAAATATGCATATGAACACACTCTAGGTATCTGAACTACCAGTGAGAATAATGGAATTAAGGGTAAAACGCCCCATCAGTTTACAAAATGAGGGAAAATTATTTCCTGCTTCAGAAATTGTGGTAAACGAAAATAATTTGGCTTGAAATGGTATAGTAGTTTCTTGGGCTCAGTGAAAGGAATAGGAATGTGTTTAGATTTTTTCCCCCCACGTACAGGCTCCCTTTGTCTCCTTGTCTTCCCACATTTAGATGTCGCTCTCTATTGTAGCAAATGCTGATGGCTGTAATTGAAGATGGGTTAAGGTGCATTGATGTGACAAACTATTAGATGAAAACAGTCATGCTGTCAATTATATCCATTGCAGGCATCAATTTATCCTGGGGACACAGACACATGAAATCAAAATAGAAAAGAATTGTATCCTCATGGTCAGTAAAGACTGTAGGACAATGGACGGATCATTTCTTGCTGGCGTTTCACTTTTAATGGAACTCCCCCTTCAATCTCAATCAGACAGCAGTTTGGGAACTACAGCATATCTAGGATTCTTCTTATCATTCGCATGCATAAACTTCTGGATATAAATAGCTGTTCTCTTATCATTTCTTCAATAGAGATTTTAATTGTAGCTGGCCCTTCTAAACCATTCCAGTTCCACTGCAGATAACCATAGCAGGGAAAATAATAAAAACAAGCAATAACAAAAAAAAATACAGAGAAAACTTAACTCATGTAATTTAATAATGTATCCTCAAAAGATAATTCATTAATGAAAGCTGCATAGAGCTCTCTTCTGGATTGGGAGACGTATAGATTGGCACTGTGGAAGGTGAGAGGGGTAGAGAGGGGGATTCTCCCGTTAGCCTACCTTGGGGAGACTCACCAGAACCTGGAGGTTCAGGAGTGATGAACTCAGAAGCTAAGGGAACTTGCCCTCCCCTTGTAAACATATTTATAATCTTACTGTTGTGGGCTTTACCTTCTGGCTCAAGTGAGCCAGAGTGAGAATTGATTGGTCTGGGCTAGTGCTGGCTCATGAAGAGGGCAGCCATGGCTGAACTGGGGGCAGAACCTGACCAACCACAATATCTGGATTAGATGAAAATTTTATGAACGGAGGGTTGGAGATATGACTTAGCAGTTAAGCGCTTGCCTATGAAACCTAAGTATCCTGGTTAGAGGCTCCATTCCCAGAACCCACATTAGCCAGATGCACAAGGGGGCGCAAGTGTCTGAAGTTAGTTTGCAGAGGCTGGAAGCCCTGGCAACCACCCCCCCTTTCTGTGGGTGTGTGTGTGTGTGTCACTCTCAAATAAATAAAATAAAAATAAAACAAAAAAAAATATTTAGGAAAGGGGACCTCCCTCCCAGGAGGGGCTCGGGTTGTATGTGGGAAAACAGATCTAGGGAACTTCTTTAGACCATAGATAAGGAGAAGCCGATTCTTCTCTGACCTCTAGCTAACCCAAATACATTCCTGCTTCCTACTTGCAGGGGCCCAGTCACCCTAACTGCCTAATGATATCATCTGTCTCTCTCTCTTTCTATCTCAATATAATATTCCCAGGAGAATGACAAATACTATCTTTTTTTCATATAATCTTCATAGAGTCTAAGAGGTGTTTATATTGTCTGTAAAACAAAACACACTCATTTCAGTGAGGGTTTTCTTTGCTCAGCTTCCTGTCAGACTGCATTGGATGCTGTGGTACTTCTATACTTATATGCTTGTTGAGAGATGCCATAAGGCAAGGTTTTTAAGAAAGGCTTCCCAGGTTCCAAATAAATTATCCCTCAGACCCAAACAAGCAGTTGTTGTTCTGTGAATTTCCATTGTTCTCCACTGTGTGGCTCTCATGAAATTCTAGACATGCTGCTATCTTATTGTCTATTTCCATAAAGTACCTTAATGTATTCACATTCCTACCACATACATAAGAGAACTCCCTCAATTCCATCAATATCTCAATATCCAGAATATTCTGTGCATTTGCTTCTCCTCTTTCCCACACATTATATGCCAGACTTGATTTTTTTTTATAATGCTTTCAGCAAAGCCTCCAAGCACATCCTTTGAACATTTTCTCATTATCATTGTTTTATAATATTAGCACTACTCAGCTTTCTTATGTCTTCAATATTTTGCATGTAATTTCACTAGTCTTTCCTGGAGAGTTCTCACCCAGCTATCTCCTTTCCTGTAAGTTCTACTTATGTTTTCCCATGCCATTTAAACCTGCCCAAACCAATTGTTTCAGCCCACTTTTTTTTTTCCTTGAATATCTGACCATCTTAGGTAATCATTCAATTTTGTTAATAATTCTCTGTCATGATACTGTGTAACACTATTCAGCTTGGTATCCAGCTCTTCGTTCTATTCAGTTCCATTAAGACAGTCTTGTTTTCTTCAAATGGTCTTCTTAAGTTATTTGCTTGTTCATTTGTCTGAGTTCTACTGGAATTTCCGGTTTTAAGTCAAATGTCAACTTCTGAAGGAGAAACTCTGTGCCTTCCTAAATCTTAATGCTATACTTTCCCTGTTTCCCTTCTGTGGCATTCTACCTGTGCTGTTACAGGAAGAATTTTAATCCTACTTCTTGTCCAAACTACAGTATGATTTTCTCATGGGAACAACAATCAGGTTCTATTCTTGTAATCACCAGTATTTATCACAGCGCCTTCTCAGTAAGTACTAAGTACGCATTTGTTAAATCAGCTCATTCATCTGATCTAAATGGGATACAACTGGTCAAACTTCACACAAAACTTCTATAATGGCTTATATTTTTTCAGCCATTAACTTAGGAGAAGGGGGATAAAAAGGTAGGTATAGTATATCTGAGAGCTAAAAAATAATCATATAAAAATGAAAGATTTATTTTGGCTATTTCTTTCAGAGTTTTCAATACATATTCACTTGGTCCATTTGACTGGGTCTGTAGAAAACAGTAGAACACAGTCAGGGGTATATAGTGTCATTGTCACACAAAGAGAAACCCGAAATGGAAGGGGTCACAGTACCCTAGTTAAATGTTCCCAATTACCTACCTTCTTTGAACTAAGCTCCACCTCCTAAAGATTTCAATACATCCAAAATAGCACATTAGGCTGGAACCACACTATAAACCCACAGGCCTGTCTGAGATGTTGCAGATCCAAACCTCATAATCATGACTGAAATGAAAGGCTGATCTATGTAGGAGTGATTCTCTTCTCCATGGCAAAAGGGTAGTTTGCTTGGGAACAGCAGAATCTTTGACTCCAGTTAAGGACTTGAGAGAAGGTTCAGTGAGCAAAGGCACTTGCTTCCAAAGTGTGATGGCCTGGGTTCGATTCCTAAGTACAAATAAGCCAGGTACACAATGTGGCACAAGCATTTGCAGTGGAAAGAGGCACTTGCATAACCATATCCTCTCTCTCTCTCTCTCTCTCTCTCCTCTCTCTCATTTTCTTTCTGCTTTCAAATAAATAATTAAAAACATATTTTCACAATGCTTCCAGTTGAGAGGATGATATGGGTATCTGATGTCTCACTTCACTTCTTCATTCCACATCTCACATTCTGGGTAGGTAACTAGGAGCACTAATTTTCCAAATGCTCATCATTGAAACCAGATGAATTTTGTTTTTGTAAACTGCGCAATTATGAGCCTGAAATGAGCAGTAATA